>NC_062529.1:7708339-7740839 GCF_022655615.1 Tachysurus fulvidraco
GTGGTGACCTACGTCTTCCTGAAATACATAAACTAGCACTTTTTTCCTGTTTGTGGAACCCTGAACAGTTTTTTAGGCTAATGGTATGATGAGTCTGTAACCTAGTGATCCAGTGTTAATGTATTCATCAATAAAGACTTAAAATCACTGTTGTACATTGCTCTGGATGAGGGTGTCTGCCAAATGGCGTAAATGTAGATGTAATGTCCACCAAGCCCTCTCTCTGTAGAATACGTAACTACACTATATACTGTTAAATGAAGCTTTGAAGCCTTCGAAACTTTGATGCATGGAGACCTGCCATCTGTACACATTTATATAGGAGCTTCAGAATGAATCTAAAGAGTATCTGATGAAACACACTGAAAGCATATTAAGAACATTAAAATCTAGAGGAAAAAAAGAAATAAAAAATGCCAAAAGAACACATTCAGAATAAAAAGAAAAAGGAGTGAACAGACAAACATTTCTGTGAAGGTGTTTTTGAACGCTCTTGGCCTTGGAAGCCCCGCCCCCTCCTTCCAGCTCATACATCACTTGCGTCGTGTATGTAGAACTTGACTAACATTAGCATATAGTTAACATCAGTTAACAAGGTTTATTAGGAAAGCTATCGAAATCCTTTTTATATGAAATGGCTTTCAGTTTTGGGTCAAAAAGAGAAAAACGGGATCGAAATTTTGATTAAATAAATAGGTGCTAATGATAAGAAAGTGATTAAAATATGCTGTTTTCTTATTCTTCTTTAAAAAAAATGGACATTTCACAAATGATTTGTAAAGGTATTACATCGTTTTATTTATTTATTTATTTATTTATTTATTTATTTATTTATTTATTTATTTATTTATTTATTTATTTATTTTAGGCATCGCCTAAAAAGCCACCATTCAGCTGAGACTTGTGAGACTCTACTCAAGCCTGAAGTGGTGGAAACATTTATTCTCCTCTTATCAGCAACATCATTAAAAGTTAGAACAATTACTGAGAACTTAAATGCAAACTTTGTATTGTCCATTAACTTCTAGTTGTTCCTCATGAGAAATTTTGTAAAATCAGATGATTGAAAAATTGACACGAACACATCGTCACTGTCTGCATGAATGTTCAGTGAGGGATGGAAACAAACAAAAAAAATAATAATCCTTGAGAGATGTTGAGAGCAGTCGAGCCGTGCTGGTAGATCTGAGGGAGCCACTTATGACTGGTGAGGGTTCTATTATATTATTTCCCTCAGAAAAGTCAAAATTAATTTAACGGAAAATAAGATGGTGTGTGTGTGTGTGTGTGTGTGTGTGTGTGTGTGTCAGGGGGAGAATCACTGACTAGTAGTTTAACTTGTCAACCAAACACCTAACGATACAGAACCCTGCATTTAAGGTTGTGTCGTCATGCAGGAAACAGTTGTATAATAGGAGGTGAGGTAAACACTTAATGGAGCCTCGGCAGGCTGTAAAGCCGGGTGTGTGAGGTTTGTTAGCCTTTGTTCCAGTGAAAGTTCAATTGCGGTGTTCATTAAGGTGTTAATCACAGTGTGTGCCAGTTTAATAAAGGCTGTCAGAAAGGAGCGGAGAAAAAAAAGCAACCTATTAACTGCTGCTTATTGACTTTCTTAATGTTTTAAAATAATATTGACAAGAAAGAAGTGTTATATGTGCTTTCTGCTGTGTCCTGTACTGAACACACGCCTGAGCGTCACTGCATCTCCGGTGGATGATGAGTTTTAGGCTAATACGTTTGTAACCTAGTGCTCCAGTGTTAAGGTATTCATCGATAGAGAATTAAAAACACATTCAGAATAAAAAGAAAAAGGAGTGAACAGACAAACATTTCTGTGAAGGTGTTTTTGAACGCTCTTGGCCTTGGAAGCCCCCAATTCGAAGTTCATGCAAATGTTAAAAAAATAAAATAAATTCCACAAAGAAACAAACAAACCAGCACAGCATCAGTGTAAGTGTAGCTCCAAAAGTAAGGTTCAACTCTCCCATTGCCAGGAGATCATAGACAACTGTTTAAAAAAATAAAAAAAAACTAACAACTGGCTGCTCCCACATACTAAACATTCAGCACTGATCAATAAATCAATAATGAGCTACTTCAGGCACAGAGATAAAACACAGCTACAATACTTGTGATGTAACCTGAAGTACACAGTTCAAACCCCAGGACTGAACAAATCACCAGCACAAGCAACAGACAGATTCATGTGAGAAGAAAAAAAACAATACAAACTTTTCTTTTTACCGACTTTACTGTGCACCTTCTTGTTCTTAGCCAGGGGAATTAGAATGCATGGAGGATAGATTACATGGAAACAATGATAAGGCATGGAAAAGGCAAACTAAGCTGCAGGTCAAAAATCCACTGGCTTGCTAACTGATCTTCTAGCAAACATGCAGTCACCTTACAGTCAAACACACTGAGAGATGAGAAAGACGCTAGCAGGAATGAAGAATATCTTCAGTACGTGTTGATGACAACACTAGAACTCATGACTGAAATGTTGGCTAACATCTTGCTGAGATTTTATCAACAATGAAAACGTGATGAAAAAGATGTGACTAAAAAAAAAGTTATGTATATTATTTGAGGATTGCGTCCTCTGCAAATGATCCAAAATGCAGCTGCACGGCTTGTTTTCAACCTGCCTAAGTTCTCGCTTGCCACCCCGCTGCTGCGATGCCTCCACTGGCTTCCGGTAGCTGCATCCATCAGATTCAAAACACTAATGCTGGCCAAACAAAGCCAAAAATGGACCAGCTCCCTCTTACCTCAAGGCCCTCATCACTCCTCGCACTGCACCCCGCACCCTCTGATCTACCAGCACTGCTTCACATGTCCCACCATCTCTCAGGTTAAGAGGCAAGTATACTACAAGACTCTCTTCTGTTCTGGCACCGAGGTGGTGGAATGAACTTCCCCTGGGGGTCCAGACAGCTGAGTCACTGGTTATTTTCAAACGACAGTTGGAGACTAACTTATTCAGGAAACACTTCAACTAGCACTTACTTCGTTGTTTGATGCATATATGTTTATTAAAAAAAAACCTTGAACAGTGTTTTAGACTCATGGTATCTTAAGTACGTAACCTAGTGAACCAGAGTTAATGTATCCAATGATAGAGACTTAAGCACTTCTGTAGGTCGCTCTGGATAAAGACGCCTGCCAAATGCTGTAAATGTAACGTAGATGATTTCATCACACGTTATTATATTACATCAGCTAGCACTTTTCTTTTCCGTAGTCAGTTAAGCTTCCGACTAGCCAGAATATGGGACTTGGCACATACACTGGAGGTTCCACATGTACGATGGTTTAACTAATTCATTTATTCACACACACACACACACACACACACACACACACACACACACACACACACACACACACACACACACACACAGTAAAGGCAAATGATGTGTGGCTTCCACATGAACTCACCCCATTCAGACTGCCCAGGTCTTTAACAAGGTGCTCATCTCTGACCGGGTCATAGTTGATTACAGCATGCTGTTTGTCCACACTGCGAGACTATGGAAAAAACAAAACACACAAACACACACACACACACACACACACACACACAGGGTTTAGTAACTTGCCATATTTCAAATATCCCCCAGGAACTAACTGCAAAACACAAAAGACATTCAATAGATATACAACCAAAAGTGTGTGTGTGTGTGCATGTGTGTGTGTGTGTGTGTGTGTGTGTGCGCGCATGTATATACACCTGAGCACCACACCAACATCCCATGTGAGATTTAATGCCCTCCCTCCCCTCATGTCAAGGTTCTGGAAGAGCTTTCCACTTAAAACTGGAAAATAGCTGTAGGGATCAGTGCTCATTCAGTCACACGAGTGTAAGTGAGGTCAAGCACTGATGTTGAACAAGAAAGTCTGGTGTGCCAGTTCATGCCAGAGGTATTTGATGGAGTTGAGGTCAGTGTTGTCCTTTGTGGAGCTTGCTTTGTGCACGGAGGCATTGTAGTGCTGATAAGGGCCTCTTAATAAGCATAACGGGAAATCTTAATGCTATGGCATACAAATGCATACTGAACAATTGTGTACTTACAGCTTTGGGGCAAAACACTGCAGAAGAACCACAAATGTGCGTGTGTGTTACTGACAGGTGTACAAACTTTAGCCATATAGTGTAGCAGGCTTGTGAACTGGCAGACTAGAGCTCAATGGGAACCAAGAATAAGTAGAATAGAAGCGATTATTTTGTTACAAAGACATTACAGCACTGTGAAATTCTTTCTTCTTATATCGCAACTTTGGTGGTTGGGGTCAAAGCTCAGGTTCTGCCATGATACAGCACCTGGGGAAGAGAAGGTTCAGGGCCTTGCTCATGGGCCCAAAAGTGGCAGCTTGTCAGAGCCAAGGCTTGAACCCTGATCCTCCGATCAAAAACCCAGTGCCTTAACCACATGAGCCACCAATGCCCCACTTATACAGATAAACATTATTGATCTCAAGGTGACAAGAAAAACATTGAGCGAAAGCTATACGCTATAAAATAAAGGAAACAATCTTGTGAACAAGGCATTGGACATAGAGCAAGAAAGTTCAGTAACTCCAGTCTCCTGAACATGTACGATTAAGGCTTCTGAAGCCTTAATCGTACTGATCTGTCGCGATGCATCTGATCCCGTGTTTTTATGGAAATTATTTAGCTGAAGCAGCTCATTAGACCGAAGACAAGCTACAGGACTAATTACACAGAGTTAGAAAGGACTGAGTTTCTACAACTTTCATGGGTTCATAATTTTAACTCTTTCTTGTGTAATTGGAAAACTAACAACATGGCTCATCTGCCAAAAACATAATATTAATCTTAGTTAACTGTTTACACATACGGCATATGTCAGATACCCTTATCCAGAGCGACTAACATTTTTATCTCATTTTTATACAACTGAGTAATTGAGGGTTAAGGGCGTTGCTCAGGGGCCCAGAAGTGGCAACTTGTTGTGCCTGGGATTTAAACTCAGAACCTTTCTGATCAGTAATGCCACACCTTAACCACTAAATAACTAATTCACAATTACAGAATTTAGTCAGTTCCTAGCTTACCAGTCCATGATCTACATGCAGCAAATGCAAAGCAGCACACAGTTACACGGGAGACCAACAAGTAATAGATCAAAATAAATTCATTTTCTGTTCCTGAGACTTCAACAAAGGACTTCAAAGTATTAGCTACTGCCTAGAGGAAAGAAGCGCAGTTCCACACACACGGTTTGATTTGCGTTATCTTTTCTAGGCTTATCTTCCACACATTAAGGGAAAGCTGTGCTCTGGAGCCAAACTCATTTGCAGCCTCATTAGAGCTCATCAGAGACGCCTGTGTGAGTTTGTAGCCAGAGCCGGAGAAGCGTACACAGCTCTGAAACATCCTCGAGCTTCTACTTACTGTGTCCCGCTTATTGTTCTGCACTTTAAAAAGCAGAAAAAGGCAATGAATTGAAGCTTTTCTAGCATTTAATGCTACCACATATTGACACACACGAAAAATAAATGTTTTGTTTCCCTTTAAAACATTTTCCCTTAAATTTATTAGTTGCTCCATCACAATAAAGGTGGAGACAGGATGTATTTCAGTTGTGTATATATATATATATATATATTACAAAAAACACTCAGAATGTGCAAGAAAAAAACAACAAAACACTGTGTGTAGGATTTTTATAGCCAAGTGGAGCAATTTAGTCTAATTTAACTCAAACAATCATCATTCCAGACATTGTAACTTGTCACTACAAACAAACAGGAGCATCATGTTACATGGATCTAAACCACAGTTGCTGTTAGAGTTCTGGGGCATTGTTTCATATGTTGACATGATTTAGCACAACCAGAGGCTTGTGGCTGAGAGGCATGCTAGGAACATACCAGTGTTCACCTGAGCATAAAGAGTAAGCATGTGAAAAAATAAACAAACAATGGAGAGGCTGAGGTTTGTGTAGCAGTGAGTAAAAAGCATCAGGTGTGTTTTAAATTCAGCTAACCTCTGTAATGAGGAACACTTTCTCATCTAACCACAGAGAGAGGGAAAAATAAAGTGAATAAACAGTTTAAAAAGCCAGAGCAGTTTCCAGTGTGGAATACAAAGACAAAGGAAAAGGGGAGAGGGAGGGAGGGAAGGAGAGAGAGAGAGAGAGAGGAGAGAGGAGAGAGAGAGAGAGAGAGAGAGAGAGAGAGAGAGAGAGAGAGAGAGAGAGAGGAGAGAGAGAGGGGTATGTGTAAGAGAGAGAGAGAGAGAGAGATATAGGAGATATCTGAGAAGCTAGAGCGAGAGGAAGTGAGAGAGATGAGGGAGAGCTCTCGCGCCGCGCTCTCTCTGTCGTCCGTCCGCGCGCTCGTCTCGCTCTTGTCTCTCGCTCTCGCGCGGTCTGTTCCGCGCGCGCTGCGCGCGCGCTCTGTCGCTCGCGCGGTCTGTGTACTCGCGCGCGCTCGCGCGCGCTCGCGCGCGCGCCTTTGCGCGCGTCCCCTCGCGCGTGTGTGTGTGCGCGCGCGCGCGTCCCCCTGCGCGTCCCGAACCCGTCCCGCGCGCCTCCCTAGCGCCGCGGGTTCCGCGCGTCCCCCGCGGCGCGCGACGCGCGCGCCGCGCGCGCGCGCGCGAGGCGGAGCGGTGTGTAAGAGAGAGCCGCGTGTGTGTGTTGTGTCCGAGAGAGAGACAGAGAGTTTTTGTGTGTGTAAAAGAGACAGAGTTAAACAGAGAGGCAGATAGACAGTGTGTGTAAAAGAGAGAGAGAGTGTAGAAAGAAAGAGCAAAAAAGAGGTTTAGGTCTATTACTGATTGGAATGTCTAGGTCTATAATCTAAACCTACTGAAACTGGTATAAAGGCAAAACTTACAATATCATGAAAACAATGTACTCAAGCAATAAATGTGTGATTAAAATTGAATTGAATTCATTGAAAATAAAGAAACTGAATTCTGACTGATGATGTCAACTGTGGAGCTACTTCTTCTGCCATCACGGCAGCTACAGTGGATACAATAAGCAGTGCCTGCAGGATTTCTGTGTTTCTGTAGCTGATGTTGTTGAAAACTATTTGATCACTATGATACCTATGATAACCGTATTCTTGTTCAACACACATGAACTCAAGAGGGCTTTGGACAAATTTGTGTTGTAATGACGTTTTTAATTGATTTGATGTTGTAATGATTTTGCATTCATTTTACTGATAAATCCTGAAGACACTGCAATAAGTGGGGTAGTTCTTTGGAATGTTGATCAACGTATCTGGGTTCAAGCCCCAGCTCTGCCACTGTTGGGCCCTTGAGCAAGAAAGGATTTCACTGTGCTGTAATGAATATGTGACTAAATAAAGAGCCACATAATGATCACCTACTTAAAGGTGGATTTGAACTTTGGAAGCACTGAGTGAATGTGATCGTGTGATCACTGGAGACATTCGCTTTCATTTGTATACAGAATGAATGAAAATCGGCCAATTAATTTCTAAAGTGTCCTCTATGGCTAGAGCTTTATCTTCTGTGTCCAAACTTTATTCCGGCCGACTCAGACGTTGGCATTCTGCCATTTTTTTGTTTATGATCTAGCATCTACGATGAATCCTGTTGATGTCGAGGCAGCATGTAATAACAGGTCATGATGCAAATATTTTCGTTTTAACAACAGGCACTTCATCTTAAACCACGTGACTTCATTGGCAGGTTTAAAATAGAAATTCTATTTTAAAATGCATTATGATCACATCATTAAACCTCTGTAAGTTTGCCACAAAACCCTCGGAGCTCTTATCCTTCTTTACTATGAAGTCTACAGTAGGCATTTCTACTGCTGGTTGCCATAGAAATAATGTTTATTAGTGGGTGGTGCAACTAGCATTTCAATTAACACAAAAATGTCTTCTTGTGTTAAACTGAAACACAATGGAGGGAGATTTGGTGTTTAGTATTTAAAACTCAGCAGTGTACGTCTGCATCGTGTCAGATGATGAAGATAAAGGAGAAGCAGTGTTGTGCTCTTTTACACAGATGGTGGGTTGTGTTTTCTACCAGTTCCATTGAGAACAGGATAGTGTGTGTGTGTGTGTGTGTGTGTGTGTGTGTGTGTATAGGGTCTCACCTGCAGCATCAGCTCGCAGTCCTCTCGGCCAACAAAAATCATCTCACGTGGCAGACGGTGCCGTGTCCCCGAGCTGCTCACCAGAAACCACGAGGTCACACTCATCTTCACACACGTTGCCAAATACTATTTAACATCCTACACAACAAAGACAAATAACTACAGTAAACATTTAAAGGACAAACACCAGATTTTACATACAAAATACTTGCAATTGTCACGGGTACAAAAGCAAATAATTCCCGTAGATCCTTAACAGCTCACATGAGGCCTGAAGAGGACAGAAGAGGTCATTTCTTTCTCTTGATTCGGGTATTTCAGATTCATTCCTGTTAAACATCACTGCAGGCTTTCAATAAAAAAAAACCTTTCCAGCTTACTCTGACAGGCTACCAGCCTCCAAAACACACACAACAAACTGGTAGACCATTGTTACCAGAAGGTCTTGTGGCTTCCTCATTACTGTACATCAAAAATTAATGATTAAAAGTTTGACATGTGTCAACATTAGCTTGTTGTCATATATAAGACATATACAATAGACAGATGACTTCATTAATTGATTGACACACACTATTTTACTCTCTTGCACATTCTCTCTCTATCTATCTATCTTTTTGTCTCTCTCTTACACACACTCTCTCTCTCTCTGAGACATACTCTCCCTCTATTTTACTTTCTTGTGCTCTCTCTCTCTCTCTCTGTCTCAGCTTGTTGTTGTTTTTTTTAAACTTTTTCAACATTTCAGAGATCTTTCCTATTTCATTTTACCTTAACATGTAGCCTAAACCTAGCAATAACAACAATTTAAAAAAAAAAAACCTGAAGTAAACCCCTGATTTTATCTGTACTTCTGCAGAAGTCAGTAGTGGACACGGGCTGTGTCCGAAACCGCACACTATCGCACTAACCACTTCTACACATCATCACGTTAGAACAGGTGGACGCAGTAAATGACGTCATATTTGCTCCACACTATTTAGTATTGGATAACGCGTATTAGGACGAAGCCTAACCATCTGTGTATACGTGAGAACATCCTGGTTTTCCAATTTGATTATCTGCTTTGAATCCAGAGGAAGTTGCTCTGGGGCGCAAAGTCTCTTCTCTTCTAACACACTATTACCGAAGTGGAGTGTTTCAGAGCAACTAGTGACTTTACTAGTGAAGTTAAATCCTGTGTGTGTTTTCTGACAGATAAACCAGGCAGCTGTCGCTATAAGGGACGGCTAGGTTCATACAGCTAGCGTAGCTTAGCTTCCAAAACACAGAAATGAACAGAACACCAAGTTTTCCTCACAGTTTATCCTGTTAACGGGTTCAAAGCAACGTTATTGCTGTCTACACGCTAGACCACGCTATACTACTTACCCAAAACAAACGCGAAACGAGGACGGGAAGGGAAGTTGCTAAGGTTCAGCAACAGGAAATGAATAAACGCGTCTCCAAGACGACGCTGACTTTGACATTCGAAAAAGTCAAAAGCAACCGCTTTAGCACCGGTGTCCCATTATACGCTGTTACACCTCAAATACCGAGTCATTTTGTTCGGTCAATTAAACAAATAAACGTACAGTTCAACAGCCGTTGTCATCCAGGTGGATCAAACTAACACACACACACACACACTCCCTTCCTTCCTTCCTTCCCAGCTCCGCCACTCTACCCTATCTCTAAGGTTGCCAGATTTACAAATCTCTAAAAAAAAAAAAAAAAATGTAAATCAAATCAAATTTTATTTGTCACATACACATACATACAGGGTCCGACATGCAGTCAAATGCTTTTTGCAACTGTTCGGTATATAAGCATAAAAAGGGAATGCAATTTAGGATTTAAAAAAAAAAAAAAAAAAATGAGATGGATAAATAAAAAAAAGTATAAACTATATAAAAAAGACTATATAAAATATGAAAATATAAGTGGAGAAATAATGTATATACATATGTATAAATATACATATACATAAATGTGTATGTTTTTTTTTTTTTTAAAGATTGCCCTTAAAGTGTCCAGGTGCAGTATGATGTGTAAATAGTGTAAAAAATTACCTCAGGCTGTAACTTAACCAAATGAACTAGCCATAAAAAACACGTTTATTACACCATACACAACGTTTACATTAATAACCAGTAACAAAATGCTAAAGGCATACAGTACAATAACTATTTTGCTATGAATATTGGCTAAATAACACATTTATTTAGATACAGCATAGCTTTCTAAAGATCAACATGCCAATATGACCATGTTTAGTTGTGTATCATTGAAAATTTCATGTCAATTAAACCAACAGTAATATGAAATAATTTGGTATAAAGGTAGTTATTAATAACTCATTCCTTCTGGCCACCATTTTATCAATAATCGAATATCTCTCATGTAGAAAAATAAGGAGAAGGGGAAGAAGAAGCATGGTGGTGGTTGTAGTAGTAGTATTGAGATGCATCATTAAGAGGTTGTACTTCAGCATCTTCCTACAATACATTTAACCTGATTAAATAATCCTATGGACTTTAAACATCCTCATTTATAGAGATTACAAGGGCAGCTGATGTGAATTCGCTTTAACAATGAGCATAGTCACAAAAATGATTGAAAGGGTGCGTAAATTAGATGCGTACAATGGCATCCTTGTGTAGAGCAACTTACATTTATTTCATGTATAAATCTGAGCAGTCGAGAGTTAAGGGCCTTGAACAAGGGCATAGAAGGAAGGAGCATCTTGGTGATTTTCTTCAGTGTGTGCACAAGTGCGAGTCAAGATGCAATTATTACTCGCTGATACTGTTCTGATACACTACTCAGGTCATCCATTCTCATGTTCTCTATTAAAGTTAAAGCAAAATCTTAAACATTAAACTCAGCTAATAGAGTTTATTGCACATGGCAACAACCAACACACAGAGCAAAAGAAAAAGGTTCTATGACGCTTCAGAGTCATTAGCACTAAATACGTACTCATTGCAATATCTGTATTGTAAAGAGCAATAAAATATTTGATTATTGTTTATTTATTATTGTTGGTATAATAAATAATAATAATAACAATAATAATAATAACAATTATTATTGTTATTATTATTATTGTTATTATTATTATTATTATTATTATTATTATAACAATAATAAATAAATAAAAATAATAAATAATTGTTGTTGTAAATAATAATAATTATTATTATTATTGTTATTATTATTTATAACAACAATAATAAATAAGCAATAATCAAATATTTTATTGCTCTTTACAATACAGATATTGCAATGAGTACCTATTTAGTGCTAATGACTGAAGCATCATAGAACCTTTTTCTTTTGCTCTGTGTTGGTTGTTGTCATTATTGTTGTTGTTGTTGTTGCTAATAATAATAATAATAATAATAATAATAATAATAATAATAATAATAATAATAATAATAAACAGAATCAACACAACTTTATTCAGGGTTAGAAAGCGGAAGGAAACTCTTTAATAGCTGATCGATCTGGCAACCCTATTCTCCACCTTGGCAGGTCGCTCCTGATGACGTCACCGAAACATACTGAGGTACTTGTCAATGTGGGACCAAAAGCAGGAAAATCCAGATCCGAGATTTTACCAGATCCGAGATTTTAACCTCTGGGGTTTCACACTTGTCCATTCATTCACGTCCACAAACAAGCTGGAAATATAGTCTGACCGAGCTGATTTTTATATGAAGTAATAGAGACATGAACAACAAATATGAAAACAATACAGGACACAATAATCCTACAGGCGTTTGTCTGTGTTTTTGTTCTGTTTATTTGAATAGACGTAGAAATCTGTCTTATATTAACTCTTCCTCCTGTTATTTCAAGCATATGACCATGAGGAAAGTTCTCGAAATTCTCGAAAGTTCTTGAAATGTGTCTCAAAGACACTTAGACTGATCAAATGTTATTAAAAATCACCTAATGTGACCTTCACATGATATATACACATCCCAGTCACATCAGTGTTTTAATGTGTCATACCTCTTCACTTCATGTAATCCAAAATTTGGATTGTATAGAAGTGCCCAAACTAGTGCCCAGATAACATATGTAAGGACTAAAAGAAACAGGGAACAGAAAGTTGTATGGTCATATACAAGCCTTCAGAAGACTAAAATAGTATTTTTCACAATCACGTACAACAACAGCAAACACCCCTGACAGCATGTAGTACATTATAAGAAAAAAGTGTCAGTGCACAATAGACAATAATGTACAAGACATGAGACAAGGAATCTGTACAATACGTTTAACATGACTAAAATATCCAATAAGCTTACAACACAACCCACAGGAACACACATTATGTTTATATTTACATTTAATAGTGTGGAACCGTGACATAAGTTTCATTGATAAGGCTTGAACCGTTGTTTATTCATTCATTAATTTATTCTCTACCGCTTATCCGAACTTCTCAGGTCACGGGGTGCCTGTGCCTATCTCAGGCGTCATCGGGCATCAAGGCAGAATACACCCTGGACGGAGTGCCAACCCATCGCAGGGCACACACACACACTCTCATTCACTCACACACTCCGGACAATTTTCCAGAGATGCCAATCAACCTACCATGCATGTCTTTGGACCGGGGGAGGAAACCGGAGTACCTGGAGGAAACCCCTGAGGCACGGAGAGAACATGCAAACTCCACACACACAAGGCGGTGGCGGGAATCAAACCCCCAACCCTGGAGGTGTGAGGTGAACGTGCTAACCTCTAAGCCATCATGCCTCCACAGTTGTTTATTGACAAGAAAAATTGGAAAGAGCTAACTCTAAAATTAAATATTTCAAATATAAGGAAAACACACAACTGACAAATTTCCAGTTGTTATATGAAACTAATGCACACTGGTTTGATGGGGATGGACAATTTGGGTGATGTGGCACAAAATGCATGCCATGTTAATCAACCTGGTGTTCACCTTTATCCTAACGCCTTAATCACAGTCATGGTTGTTGTGGTTTAAAATGACATTTGTTTTCCTTTTGGGAACTAGAAGTAACTAAGCAAATACAAAAAAAAAACCCTCACAGTGATCCAAGGTGATTCAACACACACACTGATTCACCACTGGAGTCGAGTTCAAGATTTGAGGGGTGGCTAGAAAGAATTTAAATGGGATTTAAAAAGTTCAGTGCACACTTCAAATTTGCAAACAAAGGCCTCCAAATGGTGTACAGTTGTATCTACAAGAACAATATGTAATTAAGTAAGTATAATATATAACTTTATATTTATAAAAGTTAACCAGTGCCAGGCTAGCATGAGGTGATTATCTAGGAGTTTGTGTAGTTAATATTTATGCATTCAGACTTATGTAGTGTTTAATAAGTACAAGATTAAGATATACTATAAATTCATCATTTCTTGTTTAGACATATTTATAAACAGCTGTGTCCATTTATTTCAGATCACAAAGATGTCTGGGTTCTGATCCTGAAATTTACATCTATGTTGACCCAATCTATCTCTCAATCATCTAAGAAACTTCTCTTGAGGTAATAAAGCATTGAAACAACCCTGATGTTTGCAGGTGCCCTCTTCACCTTGTGTGAGTGTGTGTAAGTTGACAGAGATTACAATGAGTGAAGAATTGTTGACTTCTTGCTCTTCTTGAATGAGCTGTGTAAAAAATTGTTAAGGTTTCTTTCTTTCTTTTTTTTTTCTTCTTTTTTTTTATGTTTGTATGCTTTCCACATTACCATTTAAAAGTCTGGAATCCCTCAGGAACATTTCCATGAAAATGTTCATAGTTTTATGATCAATTAAGTTGCAATTAATAAAAATAATTCTTGATAAGACATGGACAAGATTAGAGGGCTTGAATACTTAATTACACATTTGTCCCATACCTGCATGTTCTCCCCATGCTTAATTGTTTGCCTGTGGGTTTTTTCCCCTATTCCAAAGGTATTTCTAAATTGTTTATAGTGTGTGAATGGGGAGTGTGTGTTTTTGTGCCCTCATGCCCCCGGGTTCTCCATGACTTTATGTTGGCAGAAAAAGGGAGAGATCAAAAGATTATTGAGTAATCACATATCCAGTCTAAAGCAAAGCAACCAAATACCCCACCAAATGCCAACATGTAAGCAACCAAATACCCCACTAAATACCAAAATGTAAGCAACCAAATACCCCACCAAATACCAACATGTAAGCTACCAAATACCCTCACCAATACCAACATAAAAATAAGTATGACAAAGTGTTAGAAAATAGCATCCTCATAGTATGGATGAAGTAGAACAAGGCATTTCTGTACTCAAGCAGGTGAATCAAGTGTTTTTTGGTTTTTTTGAAAAACAATTTTCTTAAACATATTTTCTAGAGGGCTTGGATTATGTTCATTCATTCATTCATTCATTTTCTACCGCTTATCCGAACTTCTCGGGTCACGGGGAGCCTGTGCCTATCTCAGGCGTCATCGGGCATCGAGGCAGGATACACCCTGGATGGAGTGCCAACCCATCACAGGGCACACACACACACTCTCATTCACTCACACACTCACACACTACGGACAATTTTCCAGAGATGCCAATCAACCTACCATGCATGTCTTTGGACCAGGGGAGGAAACTGGAGTGCTTGGATTACATAAATAATATAATGATTTACCAGAATAATTACCAGAACAATCAGAATAATGCTTGGGGCTGTTTGCAAGCGACCAGCGAGTCCAGTTTTACCGACTGGGCTTTGTTAAACCGGCAGCAGTGTCATTATTGTTTACCAGATAAACCAGGGTTATGCAAACTTTTCCACAAAGCATTAGATTTCTCACCAAACAGGCAGGAACACACCCAGTTCCAGTTGTATAATCAGCTGGTATCAAGTCGTCAAATGGATCAGACACAGCATTAAGAAACCTGACAGTTGTGAAGGGTGGAGGAAGAATAAATATTTGTGCAAAGAACCTCAATACAAAGGGGATAAATAAGGTAAGGAAGTGGCCCGTTCAACACACTAACATTCCACTACCATATCTGTGCTTAAAATGACCCAACAAACAAATAACATTGTCATCTCTGGTCCTTTGGTGTTTTTTCTGTGTAGGATGTAAAAGCTATGAAGTTTTCCAAAGAAACAGTAAAAGAAAATTGAAATGAAATGCTATTATAAGAAAAGAATTAATGAGAGAGAGAGCCCCAAAGTGTGTAATTCCTGTTATAGCAGAGCAAATAACAAACAAACTGCAATTCTTTTGGTTTACCGATGAACAGTGCATATTAAGCATATCCATTTAATGAAGGATGTAATCTGCAAACTTTCACATATGATTTCAAGTCACCACATTGTTAGGTTCACTCCAGTGACTTCCTGTAGCTGCATGAACCAGATTTAAAATGTTCATGCTTGTCATAACAAAGCCAAAAATGTAGCAGCCCAGCTTGTGTTTTATCTGAGTCGGTGTTCGTCTGCAAACAAATGGACTAATGACTTAAATCTTCAGCAAAATTCAATTAGCACTAGCATTAGTGCTAATTAGCAATTAGCATTAGCACTATTTTTTTTTAAAAAGCAGGACTCTCAAGTTTTGAAGACAGGCAAGCGTGACATCTCCTACCAAAAAAACCCCAAAAAAAAAACAAACAAAAAAAAAAACAAAAAACAAAAAACAATAATGGGGATTTGTTGTGTTTGGTAAGGATCACTGACCGTAATTTAACCAATTACAAAGTATTATTAATTCTTGTGTGTGCGAGAGAGAGAGTTATTATGACTGGTGTTATTTATTCTAAGTATTTGTTGCCTTTTTGGACTCCTTTATCGTTTGTAATGTTGCTCCCATTTAAAACAGTTCGGCCCAAGCCCAGACATTTTTAGGGTCATGATTGTTTCGTTTTGAGACCATCGAAAATACCCTCGCTAATGAATGTTTTTTTTTCCATTGGTTGTTGCGTTAAATCTTAACCAGTTAGTGCTATTTTCTGATTGGCTAGTGTGTAGCCTCTTTTTTTTTGATTGGCTGATAAGTGTCAGGCTCGACAAAGAACTGAGACGCGCTTGATTCCTGCCTTGTTCCATAGAGACAGCGGTGCGGACAGATACATTTTGGCTTATTTTATATATATGATAAATAGTCAAAAAGTTTTTCTTCGTGAGAAATACAATGTGTGGCGGGAGAGCGTGAGAATAGACCTAAATGCGTGACTATCACTCTCAGTGCGTGACACTTGACAGCCCTGTAAAAGGTGTTCACACTGATGGCATTGCTTTATGCTACATGCCATAAATGTAAATGTTCAGAATCAGAGGTACTCATAGCATTACTTTATTATACTGTAGATATGAGGACTGTTTTTTTTTTGTATCAGAGATAGAGTTAAAATTCCCTGGATCTTATTTACACATCACTATTTACAAAATGTCTATCCTTTTTCAATAGTCAATGATGTTGTGGAACATGTTTTTTCTGTCTTGCAGAAATTTCCCCCAGTTTTTATCTGGCTCTTAGCCATCTGGACAAAAAAAAAAGCACACAAGAACGAATTCAGTTCAGCATTCAACATGATGATTCCTCAGCATCTGACAGGAAACTGGGCACCAACACCACCCTCTGGAACTGGATTCTGGACTTCCTGACTGGGAGATTCTGCCTTCTCTGGTCCTTTGGTGGCTTAGTCAGTCTGGATAGGGAACAGCTTATCCAACATCACTGCACTCAGCACCGGTGCCAACTACAAGGGGTCCTGCATTGTACTGTACTGTTTGCATACATGCCCTTTATGTAGTACAGTGTAGGTCTTTGTAGTGTAATTAGTTGCTCCTGGAGGAAAGGTTTTTCGTTTTACTGTGTACTCTTTCAGCTATATATGAAGCTATATATGCTTCAAAACTGACAAAAAAAAAAAAAAGCTTTCTTTTAATTGAAATCGGAAAACACAAATTTCACCGTTCTAAGGATTCTGCCAATATTGTTAAAACTGGAGACTTTTTTCATTATCAAATTTAATAGCCTATTTACAGAAGGCTTGACCATGTCAATTTATTTTGCCTTGTTAGATTAGACATTTTTAATTAGGTTATTATTAAATCACAGAGTTACTATAGACACAATAACATATTAGAAAAGCACATAGATATAAAACTGTGATTTGGTCACATCTGCTGTAGAACTTTAATCAATCAACACTTTTTGACCAATCAGATTCAAGAATTCATCAGCACCAGGATATAAAAAGAGTTTAAAGACCAGCTGTGGAGAACATTCAGGAGTGCAGACTGAGTGTAACTCCAACATGAGCTCAGTCACTGTCTCATTATTTTTGTGTACTCCTACTGATGTGTCCTCTGTGCCCTGAAATTATAGTGATAGTCTAGTGGTTAAGGTGTTGGTCTACCAATTGGAAGGTTGTGAGTTCGAATCCCAGGTCCACCAAGCTACCACTTTTGGATAAGGGCATCTGTTAAATGCTGCAAATGATCAACCAACACTTTTAGCCAAACTTTTTTTTTTTATTTGCTCAATTCCACAGAAAAAATTGAAGCCATATAAACAGATGTGCGTACAAAGTTTATATTATTCGTATACTAAAGTTTGTGTCTTAGAGAGTAGAGGAAAGGCAGCTGAAAAGCAAAATATCTCCCCATTTCAAAAAAAAAAAAAAAAAAAAGTATGAGAAAACGTATGCATATGTAACAATTGGGCCTTAAAGAAGCAATAAGAAGATTTATACGTAATACACAATGTGGAATGTTAGAAGGTTGAAATAAACAAACACGCTTCATTCTTTTCTGTTGTCTGGTCACCTGCTCGGTATGAGACCATTTATATGCAACAAAGTTTTCTTATCGCTTCTTCAAACAGAAAGAAAGAAAAAAAAAAAGACAGAGAGGGGGAAAAAAGCATTTACATTCATTTACCCATGTTGGAGTTTAGCCTGATGATTACTACATGAAATCTGAACACTGATCAGAGTAATGCACTTAAATAGAGTGACGATTCGAAAAGAAGTCACTTTAAAAAAAAAAACATGTTCATGGACCTTAGCTTAACAGATTCTCTAACTGTACAAGTCTCATTTCAGTATCTGTACATGCACTGTACTGGATTGTATCTGAAAACAATTTCATGGTATTTACACCTTGCAATAGATTAATAGATGTTTGTGTCACCTTCAAGCGTAAAGGAGCTTCAGGTAAGGTTTTGTTTTTCTTTCATTGTTACAGACTTCATAAATCAAATTAAATTACACTCATATCCATGTATCACTGGAGCTTATTTCATTCTTTCTAAATCAGCATTTTAAGTGCCAAAGCTGGTAAAAGCCATAAACATCGTGGGCGAGTGTGTTACTGGAAATGACTCGAACTCATCGATCAAATAATCAAGCTCAAATTCTCTCCACGCCTTTAGTTTGTAAACTTTGCGTGTTCGGTTTTACATGTAGCTCCTCTATGATATGAGTAATGCCGAAATGTACAAACGTTACAACATCTGAAGCAGAGAAGAGTCTATCTGCTGGTTTTTTAATATATAAATATCGAACACATCCAGGTGTAAAAAAAAAAAAAAAAAAAAAAAAAAATGTCCAAAAGGTCGCAAGCTGGTTCTGCCACTCGGGTCCCTTGGTTTCGGAGCCAAAGTTTGTAAGAAAGTCCTTAAAGTTGTTAGAGTAGTTCTACCTGTAGTACCTCACTGAGGCTGTGCAATGTGCACTGCAAAAATGCACTTAATACAGAAAACAACCAAAAACAGGAAGTAGGAAAAAGAAAGACAATGCAGACTGGAAGAAAAGTACCCAGACAAGATTATTATGAAACACACGGCCTGTGGGATAACGTTCAATCCTGAAGAGTTTGATGTATCGGTGCATTTTTTTTTGTTTAAGTTATTATAATGAGAACTCATGACTGCTTTGAGGACTGAAAGAAAAAAAAAAGAAGAAAAAAAAAAAAGAAAATCAGTTCCTAAAGACTGAATTGGCTTCGTTTCAAACTTTACCACTGTACTAGAATCAATCTATTATTATGCTACAGTATTGCACATTTAGTACAAATGATTATAAATGCAGGCTGGAATTGTAGCCTAAAGCCAGGGCTGCTGGGGGTGGGGGTGGTGGGGTGTGTGGTTAAGGGGTGCAAAGCAATTTCAGTCCATACATCTAGAAGTGAACTGATTAATACAGGCTAGGCAAAGTTCTGCTTAATTGAAATGCTGCGATACACTTTTTTTTTCCAAAACGTTTTCTTGAATTCAGTCTTTCAGTGTATAAAAACGTACAAACATTTCAGTTGGTCCGAACGATTGGTCGTCTTCTTCTTCTTCTTTTTTTTTATTTTTTAAATACAAGTAAAACAAGTATATTTGGCATTTCATCAAATCTTCTGTAAATATCTGACTGTTTATGAAGTGCTATAAAACCTGTGAGCTGATGTACTCTGTGTGTTTTCTTTCTTACATCCGCTGTATTAAAATAAAAATCATCAGATGGTAGGAGGTCACGACAGAAAATAATAATAGTTGGAAGGTTGAAGTTTTATCGTTCACAATAATATGAAATGTAAAGCGATCCTAATCTGAAGCGGATATAATCCAGGAGAAGGCTTGCCTTTACACTTAGGCCAGGTTGTGAATATAGGGGGAAATGTGACGTTCATCAGTGGTGCAAAAGAGCATCAGCTACCCGAAGTACCCAGCAGAGGGTGCTGGACTCAGTGGCGTGGAGGCTGATATGGGAATGCGGTGTCTAACAGGTTCCACTGGCTGAGTAGGAGAACTTGGGAAAGTGGGGTCTCCTCTCGCTGTCGAACGGCTCCATGTTTTCATCTGCGTGTGTGAGAGAGAGAGAATGGCAGAATAATAATTCCTTTTAGATTTTCAAAAATATTAATAAATAAAAATAATAAGAAAGCAGAGTAAGAAGGAAGACAAAACAGATGTGCTGTTAGAGGAAAACAATCCTGTTAGTTGACTTTTTTCCTACAACAGCTTGTCCTGAGGTCCTTTATTTCTAATACACCACAGCAATTTCCCAACAATGATTTATTAATGAACATCGTGTTATGCTTTTTATCCATTTAAAGTTAGTCCACATTATTACTTATGTTCCACTATAAACAATCCATACCAGACCAGCTCATTTACAGAAAGCTTCACTGCTTGTTAAATAAAAATAATACACTTTGTAGAAAGAGAGAGACAGAGTTTTTCTCACATGTTCTCAAACCAAGTCATGGAAAATCCCCTTTTCCTGTATGTTTGAATGTTAGGTAGCTGCTTCTGAGCTGTAGTAGGAACAAGACAGGAAAGAAAAGGGCTACGCCAGGACAAGGCTTGGAGACGGTGCCTTAACATGCTGTGGGCTGGTAAACCAGAGGTATTTCTAATTTTCCAGCAGGGGTGAAGCTCACTCTGTGAAATCTCTGCTATCCAGCTATGCGGCTATATATAAAAAGGGGACGTTTTGTACTTGCTCAAAAATACAACTGAATGGGAAGAAATTCACTTCAGCTAACAGTTTGTTTAAGGAATCTCCAACAATCAAAGTTCTGGCACCAAAATCTTCAAGACGGTGAAATCTCTGAGATGTGAAAGGGCCAGCATTGTCCCAGTGTACAATTCATCTTCATTAATAGCTTTATTCTGGTCAGGGTCACAGTAGGTGTGAAGCCTTAAGGCAGGACTATACAAACGCATACACAAACTCATTCACACCTGGGGCAATTTAGCATAGCCACTCCACCTTCTGAGATATGGAAGGAACCTAGAGGACCTGCAGGAAACCCATGCAGACACAGGGAAATACCAGAAACTCCACACAGACAGCACAAAACAGCTGAAGACCTTCAGTTTCCAGGTAGCATGAGTGACAGCGACCATTGGCGACTAGATTTGTGTCCAGCGATGCAACAAATTTGAGAACAAGTTTAAAGTTATGCAAATATGGAGCGACTTCCTGCAGCAACTAATGGAAATGAACACGGGAGAGTGCACACTGCTTCTCCTTAATCTTGTACATAACATGATGCATATATATGTTGCTGAATTTTGTATACAAGCGGCCAGATCTTCCTCCAGTTTGTCATTATTTTAGCGGAAAAAACTGATCTGAAACGCTTGCCGTGCCACCCACTGATAAATGTTAATACTACAGCAACCAGTAGTAGGAATTCCACCTGGTGACTTCATACAGCAGTTATAAAATCTCTGTGTATGAACATAGCATCATCCAAACTCAAGATTAAACCCAGGGTCCCTGGAGCGGTGAGGTGGCTGTGTTATCCGTTGCCCCACCACTGTGCCGCCTCGCCCCAGTGTACCTGCAGCTTCACATAAAGATAAATACCTTCTCCCGGTGGTGTGATAGTGATGGTCTGTGCAGTGAATTCCTCATCAAAATATCTTGTATCTGTTTCTGAGGTAACCTGGGGCTTGAACGGAGGTATCAGCTGAGAGGACAGACAGGAAGAGAGAGAGAGAATAAATAAGTTAGACCAGTTCTAGAGTTTTTTGTGTCTACTGTTACTACTGTACTAATCAGAAACAAGGCTTTTGTGTTGCACTGAAAAAATCGCCTTGATAAAACACTCAGCAGCTTTCGTCTGCACTGTGAAAAACTCAAGGGATGAGCATAAGACCAACCCTTATTTACAGTGCGAGTCGCAGCTGAGGGTGTGATCACAACAAATCCATATCTCAGGGTGTTGTGTTTCACTTTAACCCTAACACTAAATCTAGTCTTATTAGGTCTAGTGGTAGTCGTACCACAATAAATAAACACAGACAAGACAAAAACAGTCATCATTTTACCTTTTTCTCATAAACATCTTGCCACACGATTCCAGCGAAAAACTTGTGCCGCATGATTTCTTTCGCGTCGTCAGGCCCACCTCCTAACCTAAATAACAAGCATTAAAAGAATAGTTTAATCAGTGTGCGAAATGTTGCCAGTACTTTTTCCACTCACTTACAACTTGAATTATTATTGAATTTCTTCAGCTATAAAACTACACCGCTAACTGCTTAACATCTGACTGGCATCATCTTCACATAACAATACTTAGTCTTCTACACAGAATAACATTATGCATTGTAAACGCAATTAAGTCATAATTACGTACGATAAATGGATCAACGGTGTTCTGACATTTAGATTAATGTGTGCGACTGAAGCTCTCGCTTACCGCTGTTTGGGATCTTTCTTGAGAAGGCCAGAGAGCAGCGATTTAGCCTCAGGGGCGAGTGTACGGGGAAAGCGGATGTCCTCCATTAGGATGAGCTCAAACAGGCGCTCGTGGTCCTGGTTATAGAAGGGCAGGCGGCCACACATCATCTCGTACATAACCACGCCCAGGCCCCACCAGTCTACAGCACGGCCGTAATCGTTATCCTCCAGTACCTGCAACACATCCAATATCACTCAATACTGAATAGCGTGCTAACAGATTCATCCTAAATTATTAGCAAGTGTCCAATTTTATATGTAGCACTACAAAGACAGAGCCAAAGTCTACACTGTGCTAATTCCCATTACATCTGATCATACAGTTAATTGAAAGACTGCAATTAAATCCTGTGATACACTGTCTGTTCCACTTGGTGGCGCTGTAATACATTATTATACTGCTCACTCCAAATCCTCCTCCAGCAATAACACACATTTCAGCCTCCTAGTCTCTACAATCTCCACCACAATCCTTTAAAACATTCACACATCCAGTGGCCAACAGCCTAAAAGTAAATAGTGTACTTTACTGTAGCCTCTTACTGGAAAAAGTCTAAACTAACAGCAGAACACCACTAAACATTGCCCTCGTGAGCATGAACACGCTCTACAAAAAGAGAAACAGACATGAATGAAACAATACTTCATCAGGATGCCGCCTTGTTACAAAAGACTCTCATATGTTAAGATAAGAGGATATATATTCTCGTCATACTCAATGAACTGCAGATTAAAAAAAAAAGTTGTGATTTAATATGGACGGCCACTTTCCAGGACTTGGGGTGCTGGTGGTCAGGCATCAGCTACCAGCTGGCATAAGGGGCTAGAGATAGCATTTCTCTCAGGAGCCAGGAACATCGTGTCAGCACACTCTCTGCCTGCAGCTACCAAACTACCAGAGATGGAGCTTAACTTGGGCAGGAACCGGTAGCACTGAGAAGAGTTAAACTGTGTCGCTTGGTCTCAGGAAAGCTAGTCATCTTATGCAGGATTCTTCAGCTGATCGTGTATCCGATAACATTCAGCCGCGTGTACAAAATGCAAGAGCCGCCACAGAGAAGTGCTTATATTACACTTTGCTCATGCTTATAGTTGCTTTTCTACATTTCAAGTAAAGGGCAAACATGCCAAGTCCATTTCTTGTGTTACTCATTACAAACAGGTATAAAATCAAACCGAACTGATAGAAGAGAAATGGAATCAGGGAACCGAAACGAAACTCAGAAGCAAACACTTATTTTGCATGGTGCAAAAGCCGCAAACAGGAAGCCTCAAATCTGGAACAGAAACGTTAATGTGAAATCTGAGTTAATGGCTAATAAAATGGTTTCTTTCCTATTCCATATATAGTCCACTAGCTTAGTACTTACATCCTACTTTCAGAGTGCTAAATGTTTCTGCATCAGCATCATATTTCTAAGATTTGCGGGGTAGATGTGGCATCCGCAGGGGTAGATGTGGCATCCACAGGGGTAGATGTGGCATATCGCCTGTTCAGTAAATGTTACTATTCATGAAGAACTTATTCATAATTCCATATAGTATGCATATTGTTAAAATACTAATTATATTTTGCTCATCTTTCTAGATTTGAAGAGCAGCAAATTCATCTAGTTAAGTTAGAAGCGCAAACAGGGGTCCGTTGGAACATAAATCGGAGCTGCCCCCTGTTTACTCTCAACATTTTCAGCAGAGGAAGAGCAGCCCACAGGACAGGGTTACCAGGTTCACATTTTTATGCAAATGTGGACTATAAATATTCTGTTTTACACCAAATACACCATTGTTTTATAGCGAATAATCAAATCCAATTAGAAGGAAGTAGAAATGCTATGGTGTACTGAATGATCTTTGCAGCCAAACTCAAAGTTCTGACAATTTCAGTTTTTTTATGTGGAATTTAAAATGTAGGTTTACAGTGAGGGTAAAACTGACTTTGGGCTCAAAACGAGCCGTTAGACTGTATAGTGGATCATTGTATACTGTAGACTCTCGTCTATCTATTACGGGTTTAAAAATAAACAAACAAACAAACAAACAAATAAATAAGTCACTCGATAGAGCATGAGTCGAGTATGATAGCCTCTCAGTGCAATTGTGTTTGAGCTGATTATTAATGCGGTCCTGCCATACTTAAACCTATGGTCAAGAGCAGTGACCGATATAATGCCATATGGCTTCAATGAAACTTTCCGTGAATGTTTTTTCAGCATAAAACTTTAATATGTTTGTAGCTTAGTCAGCTTACCCAGACTAGGGACAGCATGTAGCCAGCTATCATGTTTACTGACAAGGTATTAACACTGTATATTGGATTTATTAACAACCTGTGGTAAATTTTTATGGGCTACATGCAGGAGCAAAAAAGTGTGTGTGTCTGTGTGTGTGTGAGAGAGAGAGAGAGAGAGACTGTGTACACATGTCCTTATCAATACAAACACAGCTGCTAAGTCCAATAGCTTTCGAAATCTACCATTTTATTATATTAGGCCTGCCTACATCTTGCCTAAAAGGTTTTCATTTTGTTCAGTCTGCTTTAGGAATGCTACGATTTGGAATGCGAGACCAGACACATTATAAAATATTAAAAATATGTGTTTCTGTTCGGAGCAAACTGACTGGTTGTATTTTAATCCGTTCCCGACCCTTTCTAACTCCTGGTTAGAAAACGAAGAGAACATCGAGTTAGTATGAGCTACATATACATGATAAATTGTGATAAATGAGCTAAGTATCATGTATTACTATGTATATTATGTATTACTTTTAGTCTCAGACGTACATAAAGATTAAAAACTGTACTCAGAAGTAAGTACACTAGTGTGCAAGTTGTTCTTTAATGTATACGGACACACTGCAGTTCATGGAGCCAAGATGGGGCTCGTCATCTTTAAGGTGCTGACTGCGTGTGAACTACATATCGGCAGTAAATACTGCAATTCTAATAAATTCTTTAGTGAGAAAAAGAAAAAGAGGGGAAAAAAACCACAAGGCACACTTCCTCTCATTGTAATCGTCAGCCTAAAGATTCAGGTAGAGGGATAATGTAGAGTTTTGAAGGTTCAACTGGTTTTTGCCCAGCATGTTAAGTTTACGACAAAACACGCAGGAAGTATTATAAAGTACTCAGTGACCAGATTGGATTTGGAATATCAGTAAAAGACTCGCATTAAAACTATGGTGGTTATTATTATTATTAATAAGTTTTCCATTTAATTAGCCTTTGACAATGCAGTTAATCCAAACCCCAACCCCAGGTTGATAAACAAATAATGTGTTATATCTGTGAAAAGGTCGTGAATAGAAAGATCTAGAGTTCCAATAAACAACCAAAATATTATTGCTGTCCACATTTAAATAATATTCATGAAAAAAAATGTAATCTGTACTGAGTGAGTTTGTGAAATTTATTTTACACTCGAGTCCCTGGCTGAGGCTGCATCCCGGTTTAAGACCCGCTGCATTAAAGATGCAGTTAGTCATTTTTACAACCCTCTGCTTGTCATATTTCAATGACACTAGCAACCGCATACTCCCTCTGTATTGCACAATAAAAAAAGAAAGAGCTTTACTAATGATTCATTTAAAAATATTCAGACCGCACCTTAATAGATAACTGTTTGGAATGATTACAAAGACAACTTTCTAATTCAGAGAATAGTTCCCGTGTTGGACCACAACTCCTTGTACGAAGCTTGTGAAGGGGTCTGGGATGGTGTATACGTTTCTGCTACCTCACTGTATACTAATTTACAAGGCAGTCTCTGTTGGGTCATGTGCCCATATTAAAGACTTTTTGCCCTAGTGTTTGTATATCGCAGCAGTGTGTGGAGTCGTCATTCTAGAGAGCAGGTCAGGGTGAACGCTGTGCCCTCAGAGGGGGAGACTAAGCCCATGGTGGTAAGGTGAAGCCAGCGTGCTGCTTGGATTACTAATTGCTCTCTATTTCCAGCGCCTCTGTCGTGTGACTCACAGAGAAGCAGAGACAGACAGCTGGGCTTGCAGCTGCCCCTTATATGTAGAAAAGCAGCACAGCTGTGGAGCTGCCAGGAGTCCAGGAGCCAAAGCCTATCCCTCATACATACATACACACACACACACACACACACACACACACACACACACACACAGACTGCACCAAGTTTGCACAGTTACACGATCACCCCCCCAGGGAAGCTTGAAGGCTTCCTCAGAAGCACTGTGTACACATATACACACAAGAGGGACACCTATTTTCATCCACCTGTCATCTTGTACAAACACGAGGGGACACGCATATTCTATACACGCAGATTCTATCAAAACGAGATGAAATTAAAACAAACAAAATAACCAAACAAACCAAAAACATTTCTAATTAAACGTCTAATTTAGAGTGCCTAACAAAAACGGATTTATTTATATGATTTATTAAGGTCGCCTCCTCTTCTCCCCTTTCGCCTCTCAGTTCCTAAACATATCTCCAAACCTAAAACTCACCATACAAACGATACACTTAGCAATGTTTTTGCTGGGCCACAAACACCCTATAGCTACTATGTGGATTAGGGCTGCATCACTGTTAAATAATGAACAGATTTTATATTATCCCAGGTAGCATTATGATTATTTTTTTGTTTTTGTATCAGTGTGTGGTGGACTATCATTGCGTGCTCACGTCTCTTGTCACGCAGGTTCTTCATTCTGATTCTCTCTACGCAAACATCCAGTGAAAGAATGTCTGAGTGTATCCTGAGTGACCGTTTCTCTCGGTCTCTCTCTGGCCTGGTGGAATATTCCCAGACGGAAAGGCATTCCATAGCCCTGTGCCCAAACAACAAGCTCATTGTTTATGGCAGAACAACCTGTAACACAGCCCACCGGAGAGGTCGCACAGTTTCCACAGCGACCTCCTCCTCCTCCTCCTCACCAATAGGTCTCAAAAAAAAAAAAAAAAGGACGAGAAAAAAAAACTTAGGCTGTGCTGTCAAGTCACCATGAGGAGAAAGAGGTGAGATGGCATATAGGCAGGGAAATATTGGCAGCTCTATTTAGGTAAGGATTCTCAGGAGAGCTTCTAGATGTTTCAAAAGATTTAACAGGTAAACAGACTGTGAGATAAATCGTGACGAGGTCCTAGTTAACTAGAGGAGCTTAAATGTCGAGTACATAGTCAAGCAGTGAGAATGACATTGACGTCCATCTCCTGGCCAAAAATGACATTTTGCTCGGTTGATCCTTCTATATAATCCATTACATCCAGTTTAGGTCTATGAAAGATTTATCAGACGTTACAACTATGGCGGTCATGTCTAACTACGTCAGCACGTGGGTATGCGTCAGCTGAGGCGCGAGGGGGCTTTCGGTAACAGAGAGTCCGTTCGACTGGCATCAAAAGCTCACATGCCTTGCTGATCTCCCAGTAAATACCAAACTGAGGCGACAGTGTCGATACAGGCACCCTTCACCCGGAAAACATTCTTCGTGCACGCGCACACACACACACACACACACACACACACACACACACACACACACATACACACACACACACACGCACACCTATCATGTTACTGTTTAAGTGCCATATGTCATACCTGCACACAACAGTGAGAGCCACACCCCAACACTATCACAATGTGTGTATCGACAGCTGCTCCTCACCTCAACTTTCCTGAGGTGGAGTAAATCATTCACTCTTAAAGGGACAAGAACAGAACTGCTATCCTTACACACAACACGCACTGGACTAGTGCTTTGGCGATGAAATCAATTATTATTTATTTATTATTCAAAATGCTTGAAAGGACCTGATGGTCACTAGTCTAGTTTCAGTGAACCGTGTATTTGTGTGTGGTGTGTGTGTTTACCTCAGGAGCCAGATACTCTGGTGTGCCGCAGAAGGTCTTCATAGTGGCTCCGTCCGTTATGCCCTCTTTACAAAGCCCAAAGTCAGTGATCTTTATGTGGCCATCTTTATCCAGCATCAGATTTTCCAGCTAAAGGACCAGAACAAGAAAGAAGCAAGAGGTTTATGAGCAAGAGCCAGATTCAGTTTTCCAGTTCCATGTTCATTGCATTCAGGTGGGTATATGTCTAAACCATAAAGACATCATCTATGAAGCTTTAGAAGCCATTGTCTGGGTGATGTCACAAAAATTTATTTCAAATAAATGCAACATGTTTTAAGCACAGCACCAAAAAAAACTGTTCCGTTGTGCTTTTCTGTGATGCAGCAAAAAAAAAAAGAAAAGAAAAAAAAAGCAAGCATCCATTCATTCGATATCATATTCAACAGAATTAAACTCAACACAACTTGATTCAAACCAATAGCTGTACAAAAGGGAGCAGTGAGCACCACTGGCTCAACACAGTGGGTGTGTGTAAGCACTCTGTGTGTGTGTGTGTGTGTGTGTGTGTGTGTGTGTGTATACGTGCGAGTGTATGTGTGTGCTGCAGAGGTTTAATATCAGCATGTCCTCTCTCTGTCTCTTGGGCTACTTAAAGTCACCTGGCAGCTGTAGCTCACACGTGGCCAGAGGCCCAGGCACACCAGTCAGCACAAACTGCCCCATCCTGCTACTCTGGCAATTTCAGAGGAACCATAGCACATCCCGAGCACAGCTTAAAGAAAGCGAGGGGGGACAGGACAGAGCGAAAGAAAACGGCAAATTAGAGCCGTTAGAGCCGAGAGCGAGTGAACACAAGGGGTGAAGAACAGAGATCGCTCAGTGCTCGGTTCTGAGTATCACTTCTTGTGAACTCCACCAGTTTCTTCTAGTAGAGCTGATATCTGAGGTGGGGAAATGTTATTTTAGTGCTCTGCTACGGTGCAAATGGATGAAGCACATGAAGGATGATATAACCGTTCTATTGCTATTTAAGGAAATATGATTCAAGATAGTTTATGGGAGGTTGATATCTGTACTGTGTGTGCGTGTGTGTGTGTGCATGTGTGTGTTTCTATTTTAGTGGGGAAATATTTGACAGTTCTAACCTTGTTCGGACATCTCTTTGGACCCAAAGCGCAAAATGCTATTTTCCAAAAACTGATGGTTTTTAAAATAAAAAATAATTAAAAACACCCATGTTTCCTTTTGGCTAGTTTGGTTAAGGTTCAGGTTAAATTTACCTACAGTTGCCCCATTAATCACCTGCAGTAATAATTATGTCTGTGAAACTTTACCAAAAGAATGTGTGTGTGTGTGTGTGTGTGTGTGTTTGTCACCAATAGATGAACTTAAAGCTCTGTTCCTCTAATCAAATAAAGATTTCGTCTTGCATCACCTTCAGGTCGCGGTAAACGACGTTCCTCTCCAAGTGCAGATAGTCCAGTGCAGAGACGATTTCTGCTCCATAGAAGCGTGCCCGGTCTTCAGAGAATACCCGGTCCCGTGACAAGTGGAAGAAAAGCTATTGGGGGAAAAAAAGGGTTGAATATTTATTGCCTTCAGCCACAAAGACCGCTTCAGCTAACTAAGTGAATTAGTTCAGGCGCCATTCCACGCTCACCTCTCCTCCGTTTGCGTACTCCATGACGAAGCACAAGCGGTCGTGTGTTTGGAACGAGTATTTCAGCCCCTTCAAAGTGAATCAGTTCAACACAAACACTTGGATTAAAAAACAACAACAACAACAAACTTGCACAGACCCAGTTCAAACATTCTAACCAGCTTGACTCTCAAAGTTCAACACAAATGTCTAACAAATTTCAGGAGATCTACAGTAGCAACAGTTTTAAATGCAAAATAATAAAAAAACAAGTAAACACCTTTGCACTGTAAACATCATGTAAAGCAGCTCAGCTTGTAAAGCAGAACAAACACTTCCTCCTTTTGTATGGTGTTATTTTTGTTTTTAATCCTAACCGTTTCCCTGCTGTTACTGATCTTATTTTCTGGCCTTGTTCTGGCTCGCTTTCACAAAATGTACAGTAACTTCATGTGTGCGATTAAATAAAAAGTATTTGATGAAAACTTTAAACAAATTAGTGTTTTTTTTAACCAGTTGCCTTCATCCAAATACCAAATACATAAGTAACTGAATTTAACAGTGAACGTAAAAAATTTCTTCCCTCTTTTTCAGTGAATTGTTTTTACTGGTTCATTTCTCTCCCACCTAAAACATACAGTACAAATAAACACAATGGAAAGACTTCACAAAACGACTAAACTTCTATGTTGACTGACTATATATATATATAAAATATGTAACTCAATAAAATAAACACTTTAGTTTGTAGATTGTTGAGTATTTATGTGAACTGATTTGCAAATAATGGGTTATTTCATTTAAACATGGCTTGAAACAAAACTTGGAATAAATATAATTTTTTATATTAATTATAATGAAAACCAACCAAACTTTTAACATCCTGCTGTCTGCACTATTATATTCACCAGGTGTAGAAGTGTGTATTATATTCACCAGGTAGAGGAGTGTGTATTATATTCACCAGGTAGAGGAGTGTGTATTATATTCACCAGGTAGAGGAGTGTGTATTATATTCACCAGGTGTAGAAGTGTGTATTATATTCACCAGGTGTAGAAGTGTGTATTATATGCACCAGGTGTAGAAGTGTGTATTATATTCACCAGGTAGAGGAGTGTGTATTATATTCACCAGGTGTAGAAGTGTGTATTATATGCACCAGGTGTAGAAGTGTGTATTATATGCACCAGGTGTAGAAGTGTGTATTATATGCACCAGGTGTAGAAGTGTGTATTATATGCACCAGGTGTAGAAGTGTGTATTATATTCACCAGGTAGAGGAGTGTGTATTATATGCACCAGGTGTAGAAGTGTGTATTATATTCACCAGGTAGAGGAGTGTGTATTATATGCACCAGGTGTAGAAGTGTGTATTATATGCACCAGGTGTAGAAGTGTGTATTATATTCACCAGGTGTAGAAGTGTGTATTATGTTCACCAGGTGTAGAAGTGTGTATTATGTTCACCAGGTGTAGAAGTGTGTATTATGTTCACCAGGTGTAGAAGTGTGTATTATGTTCACCAGGTAGAGGAGTGTGTATTATATTCAGCAGGTAGAGGAGTGTGTATTATATTCAGCAGGTAGAGGAGTGTGTATTATGTTCACCAGGTAGAGGAGTGTGTATTATGTTCACCAGGTAGAGGAGTGTGTATTATATTCACCAGGTGTAGAAGTGTGTATTATATTCACCAGGTAGAGGAGTGTGTATTATGTTCACCAGGTAGAGGAGTGTGTATTATATTCACCAGGTAGAGGAGTGTGTATTATGTTCACCAGGTAGAGGAGTGTGTATTATGTTCACCAGGTAGAGGAGTGTGTATTATGTTCACCAGGTAGAGGAGTGTGTATTATATTCACCAGGTGTAGAAGTGTGTATTATATTCACCAGGTAGAGGAGTGTGTATTATATTCACCAGGTAGAGGAGTGTGTATTATATTCACCAGGTGTAGAAGTGTGTATTATATTCACCAGGTGTAGAAGTGTGTATTATATTCACCAGGTGTAGAAGTGTGTATTATATTCACCAGGTGTAGAAGTGTGTATTATATTCACCAGGTGTAGAAGTGTGTATTATGTTCACCAGGTGTAGAAGTGTGTATTATGTTCACCAGGTGTAGAAGTGTGTATTATATTCACCAGGTAGAGGAGTGTGTATTATATTCACCAGGTAGAGGAGTGTGTATTATATTCACCAGGTAGAGGAGTGTGTATTATATTCAGCAGGTAGAGGAGTGTGTATTATATTCACCAGGTAGAGGAGTGTGTATTATATTCACCAGGTAGAGGAGTGTGTATTATGTTCACCAGGTAGAGGAGTGTGTATTATGTTCACCAGGTAGAGGAGTGTGTATTATGTTCACCAGGTAGAGGAGTGTGTTCAGTGGCAGACTGCTGTCTCTGTCATGCTCCACTACAAGAACATCTGACTGCTTTAGTGGTGCAGCGGCTCGCCCGTGTGTTTTCTATCACCTTTAAGTTCAAGTTCATCATCTTCACTAAATGGACTTATTTAGTGCTTTAAATGAATAAGATTTGCACTCGTCTGAATTTAAATCTAACATATCTCTATGACCATAAACGGCGAAACAAACAGCAACATTAAGTGTTGCTCATCTGTGAGGCTAAACACATCCTGTACATGATCTGCTTCTACAATTCCTGTAGTGATTACAGCCCACTACACTGCCAATGGATTGAAATCCCAGACAAAAACCTAAAATAGC
>NC_062529.1:7743339-7790839 GCF_022655615.1 Tachysurus fulvidraco
ATGGTGACGATCATTTATCTTTATCTCCATTCATCCCCAGCACTGCATTATACACTCATGTTGAGGAACCTCTGCAGTTGCGCTGCAGCAGAACAGGTGCATCATGGGACTGCAGCGGTGTTCGGGTCCTGCTGTTCTCTTTCGTATTAAAACGGTAATGTAGTTTTGTCACACTGAGAGTGCTGTTGTAAGTCATCATGACCACGGTTTCTATGGATTCTTTGAGTCATTATACAGTACAAAAACGCTCGAAGTATAAAATGATATTCATCATTCCAGGAATTTTGGGAGATTTCTCAGTTTTAACACTGGACGAGTTTAGCAGCTGTTTTGAGGGTTTTTGTTTTTTTCCCCAGCATGCCATCGTTCCTCTCAGCCGGTCTTGCTTTCAGCTTATAACAACAATGTGATAAATACGGGCAGTGTAGGAAGTTTAAAGTTTAAAGATAAATATCAAAAAGAACTAAACAGAAACAGTTTCATCTTCCTACTTTTGTGGAGACTTTTGTAACCGCTTCATCGTCAACTTTCCCTTTAATTTTCTCTATCGCTTTTCTGTTTTTAAAAGGTCAATTAATACACAGAAAGAGTGCCGTTATTTTTTAGGTTAGACTATTGTATTTTTATTTATTTATTTTTTAAAGGGAAATAAATTCAAAACCCCACCATCAGAGATGATCCTCTCTCCGTGCACGTTACTCTGGGTTCAAACTATCTTCAAAGTAATGCATCATGGCGATGCCCAGAAATCGACACCTTTTTGCTCTCTGTGCTTACACACTGAAGAGTCCAGCAGAGTCAGAAAACTTCATCAGCAGTTAAATAACTAACGCTTGTGTCTTTTTTAGCAGTGAAACAAAAATAAGCCCTGGCAACTAAACAAAAAAATCACGACTTGTGCTTTTTGAAGTAAGCACAATGGCGGTGAAACACAATCGCATCAGGAGGAGCCATATGTGGGAGAGGAAGCTGTAGCACTGAGCCATTTGTGGCAGAAGAGGAAGGAGCGGATGGGGTGGGGGGAAGCGACATAAGAGGCCTGTCGAGGAGATGGAGGACTTGAGTGGAGGCCACCACTGCGCTCCAGCAGGGCTCATCAACAGCCCAGAATGCTTTGCACCGTGTCATCGGTGTACACCAACATCATCGCTGTTACACGACTGACTGCATCTGACGCTAGGGCCGACTGCTGCTGATGCTGCTGCTGCTTTAGAGCAGAGCCGAGATAAATAATGAGAATAAGGCACTTAATAACCGTTATAACTCACGAGTGTCAGGAGGGAAGCATTTCCTTTAACAAACAATATGGCTGTCTAATTAGCCTGTTCAATCATTCAAGCGGCTTTTGGCAGCGATGGAGGGCTGATGCTCGGCTGAGTTCAGAAGGGGAAAGTGAGACAGAGAAAGAAGTGCTGGAGATGTTCGAATTCAACGAAGTCCTGCGGCTCCAGGGCTCAAGCGGGTTTAAGCGTTCATCTGATTTTGTAACCAGTTCTATTTACTGCTCTCTTACTGCTCACAAATTAAAGGCATGTGAAAGACTCTTGATCCTGAAAGGTTAAAACTTTTGAAAGTCAGCGTGAGATACTTACGTGCCACAGAGAAGTTATTGAGCGGTGTCTCTAGCTGGTCCACGTCCTGAGGCCGCTCTTTATAACCAATAAACGTACCGTCGTTCTTCAGCAAGAAATACCTCGGCCTCCACGTCTTTATGTACTCTCCTGTGGAACAGTGAGGAAAACACAAATAAAGCCTTTTGCTTATATTTCTGTGTGATACTCTGTAAATTCCTCTTTAGGATAATCTAATACACTACTGCAAGCCGTTATTGGTGTCATGGTGAGTCACTGAGGACGATCACACAGATGCCTCACTAATAACTTTAAGCTTATTGTGTTTCTTGCAGAAGGGGATTTCATTCCTCTTGATTTCCGGCTGTGACTGTGTAGAAGTTTGCAACCCCGTCCCTTTGGACTCAAAAAAATATAGATTTAAAAATAAATAAATAAATAAATAAAATAAAGGTGACAGGTGACAGGAGACGTGACTAAAAACGTGACTGAAAACCCTGCAGCTGTGTGGTGGTTAGTGTCGCAAAAGTGTTATATTGTTAGCTTTGATGCAAATCCTACAGAGTGAAATTTTCTGATGATGGCTATGGAAAGGACAGAACAGCATTGCTGACCACACTACTACACTAGAGGAACTCTTCCTCTCCCTCCCTCCCTCTCCCCTTCTCTCTCTCTCTCACACACACAGGGTTGTAGTTGCAGGTTGTGCTGTTATGTAGTATACGCTTATGCTTAGTGAGTCAGTCTCCCGAGTGGCCTCACGCCTTGTGGATGTGTGCAGTGTATCCACAGTAATTGTGTCATGCAGGCGAATTTGGCAATTTTTGTTCTTCAATGCCAGATGTTTTTGTTTTTTTTCCCTTGATAAAACTGCTGCCAAAAGTAGTGACTATGCCAGAGCAAGCTTTTAAAGACCACTACGTGCGTCTTGGTGCTTCTCCAAGACCCCGAGACAACACGTCAGGTCACGACGATCACAATCTTTTCTCATATGATGACTTTGTGTATTAAGACGTTCTGTCTTTGTGAAGCTCGTCCACTGAAATGATCGTCCATGCAGCTAATCCAGCTACTTAAACCTGGTCCTAAATCTTATGCTAACTCCAACCTCACTTATCAAATGCAACATTCTGCCTCTTAATGGTTTTAAAAATCAATGTTGTTTTTTTTTAAAATGTTTTCAGCACAAACACGTTGCAACAAGGTCAAAAAAGTCAGATACTCCAAACCTTTGAGAAGACGTTTATTCCTGATGTCTATATCCAACCCCCACACACACACCTGCCTGTGCTGTTAGCATGAGAGAACACACCTCACTTTCACATTTCACAACTAACACCCTATACCCTTTACCCGTAAACCTTTAATTCTGCTGAAAACCAGAAGGAGACAGTGTGCCAGATGTTGCACAATTTAAAAAAAAAAAAAAAACTTACGCATTAGGGAAGAAAAAAAAAAGCCCAACTGAAGCATCTGCAATGTCTCGGTGAGAAACTGAGTGAACAAAAAGTTGGAATGGAATAGTTTTCCAGGATAGAGAGACTGAATTCATTTTTAATTACGGCAGAGTGGTATTAACCCCATGCAGAGGCTGAGCAAGCTGTCCTTAATTGGCCCATTTACTCCTGGCGCTTCAGTTCTGAGCCATGCAGAATCAGTCAGAGCTGCCAGAGCAAACTGCTGCCTCTCTGCCATCCACTGAGCTCGGATATGTTCCCACTGTGACGGACCAGTCAGAGAACTCGACGCACACCCGAGCCCAGAACTGAGGTGCCGCCACATTCATCAAATCTGGCTGTCGATAGAACAATGCACTTCTATCGGTTGCGATCAGAATTACGCCGTTTGCCACAGATGACACGGGCCAAAAAGCAGAGCCCGAGTCTTTTATTTGATCGTACAACATCCTGCTAAACAATTCGCCTGACTCACAACTGGGAGTGTACTGGTGCACGTGAGAAAACATCCGCCTCCCAGATCCGTGCAGTTAACAAATCTCTATTCTGCAGCAGATGTCCAATATGTTATTGCGGCTGTTGTCATTTTTCATCAGCCGTCGAGAGGAGGAGGACTCCCGCTTAGCCGCCCGTTTTGCAAAGTAAGGAGGTTTCGGCAATCAAAAGACACTTTGTTATCGGAGCGCTGAGGCTGTCACGACTAACAACACTTAAAGCTACAGTCGAGGGCCTGAAAAGAGCAGCCTGCCTCTGAATTCTCTTGTGGCACTGAACCCGACTGACTGTGCGAGGTGTCGTGAGTTTGGTTCGATTCCCTTTAGCATAGACACGACTCGTACTCGGGTCTGCACTTGTTCGGGAAGTGAAGTAACCTGCGAAATAACAGAACCAAAATAATAAAAAAACAAGAGTAATGGTGAGTTCTCCATGCACATTTGCTGGACCTTTTGGAAGTGACAGAAATTTTGTTTGCTTTTTATTTCCACTAGAGTTTGGAGTGTGGCTATGGGGATTAAATGTTCATTCAGCTAGAAGATCATTAGTGAATTCAGGCAGTGATGGTGTTCAATCGGTGATCCAGTTCATCCCGAAGGTGTTTGCCACTCATCGAAGGCCACTCGAGATCTTCCACTCCAACCTTCATGGAGCTGACTGTGTGCACTGAGGCACGGTCATGCTGGAACAGGTTCGAGCCTCCTGGTTCCAATGAAGGGAAACAGTTTTAAACAGCTGTGTGCTTCCAGCTTTTTGGCAAGAAGCTGCTTATGGATGTGATGGTCAGGTGTCCACAAATCTCTCTCTCAAAACTAGATCCCTTCCTTCCTCCCTCCTCGCTGCCGTCTTTCCCAAAACTGTTCAGCGAGCACAGGAACAGCATGTCAACAATGCAGACACAACACGGACACAGTGCTGGTGACAAAGTGGACCTGGGAGGGATGCACACTTGGGGAGAGAAACAGGATCCATGGGGCTGCTTACAGAAAGCCACATGCTCTCACCTTTCCTGGGTGTGTAAGTAGAACTCACAGTCACATCTCAAAGACGACAACAGCCACAATCTACCGTTCGTTGGACAAGTGTTTAAAGACATGGAAGTGTGTGTGCATAAGAATCCAGAGCCCTGTGTGTGTGTGTGTGTGTGTGTGTGTGTGTGTGTGTGTAAGAAATAGCTACTGACTATATTATGACTGCCTCAGTGGGTGGCTTTGCTCGTCATCACAGGCGATGAACACGCTGTGCAGCCAACACATGCCGACTGGGGCGGGTACCGTGCGTCATTCCGGCTGGCACCGAACACATACACACTCCGAGGTCCTCAGGAGAGGTCACACTTTCAGCTCTTGTACAGAAACTTGGAGAGGTTGAGCTGTTAGTCCCAGATCATATGTAGTTAAAAAAAAAAAATAATAAAAATAATAATAATAAAAACTCTAGTGACCGTTACAAAACATTTGATTTGTTAGGTTTGGTTTAAGTCCTCAGTGCCGTAACTGCGCAGACACACACACGCGCACACGCTCACACACACACCAAGAGCACTAACATTAAGTTAGTGTGAACTGGAGAATAAGAGGGCTCTTCTATGAAAGCCTGGTAATTTGGTAATTTGAGGAAAAAACTCATTTCCATCCACTTTAGTTCCAGGAAGGACGTTTAGAGTCACTTTTCAGAGAAAACTCTTCTTCCACTCAGGTTTTCTCTGTCGTTTGACTGGATGCCAAAGGCATTTGTTCGAAGTCTATTGTCGCCCCCCCCTCCCATCTCTCTTGCTATTGCATTTGCTCAAAGCAACAGGGATAAACATTAGTTTGTTGATCAGCTGTGTTGCTGGTATGCTGATGCTTCCTTTGAACTAATAAACCTCCATCATGTCACAAGGGGTGGGGGGGGGGGGGATAACTTAGTGTATATGTTGTTATCCCAGGTCCACCAACCTGCCACTGCTGGGCCCCTGAGACAGGCCCTAAATTGGACCTGTGAATTGGGGCTCAGTTGTATAAAATGAGATAAAATGTAAGTCTCTCTCTGGATAAGAGCTTCTGCTAAATGCTGGAAATGTAAATGTACAAGGGTTACAGTTGCATCACCCCTTGGACGTGAATAAGACGCATAAAAGCTTCTAGAAGTCAAATCCTCCAAAACATAGACAATATTTTTTTAACAACATCTAACATTTCCGTGGTTAAATATTGGTTGTAAAAACAGAAGTGTCCAGTGATCAGATTTACTTTATGACCGATCAGCTCATTTGTTCAGCTTTTTTGTAGAAAAGCCAGTGCATGAGGGATGTGAGGATGGTTTAAATGTGTTCAGACCACCAGCTCCCACATCGTTCTGTGACAGAAAGATTCTCAAGGTGATCTCCAGAGGTAACTGTGACACGTTCTGAATAACCCAGAAACCTAAAAACACTGATGATAAACCTGCTGCGTTCCCTGTGCTGCTCTGCACGTCCTCATCGTGGCTCAGCTGTAGGATCGATGATGCAGTAAGGTAATGTACGACACAAAACGTAGGAATTCCTCCTGGAAGCTTGCGTTGCAATTGGGCGGGTCCTTTTATACCGTCCGCAGATTCGTATTTACAACTAATTAGCTCAGACATGCTGCCGGTAAACCCTTCGTGTTGCTGCAATGATTGATAGAAGCTTGTTAAAGGATGCCTTCCTGGGTTATGCCGTCGATTTACGAATCGTACTGCAGTCTTTATGCACTTGAAGCATCAGCGCATATGATAAACAAAGGCTTTATTAAAATTAAATATTAAATAGGGTTAGTTATATCTTCTAGAGTTAATTCTAGAGAAAAGCTTATTCTTTTTTTGGTCTTTGACGGTCAAGGCTGCTTAAAAAGCATGCACACACTTGAGCCTCGATTACTACACATTTATTTGAATTAGCAGGAACATGATGCTAATAATAATAATAAATTATTATTATTATTATTATTCCAGTCTCTGGCTTGTCACACTTGAAATAGCTGCCCCGAATCACTATAAACTCCCAGTACAGTACAGTACAGAGTCCTGGGTTACTCTGCTCATACTCATACTGTACAAAACCCGAAGTTAACAATGAATCCTGGTTATTCCTAATCTGACGTTCCACATTGTACTTTCCGATTTGTCTTGTACGTTTTGTACGAGTGAAAAAAAAAAACATCACTACGTAAATCCAGGCAAAAAAAGAAAAAAGAAAAAAAGACAAAAGTAGAAATCTGAAGATCTTTATGGACAGATAGACTTGCTTACTACTTGGTCTCCTCTGTGAGCTGCTACTGATGGGTGACGTATGATTCGAACCGCCTGTCGTTTCACCAATCGGCCCTAAGCGTTTCATAACCCCGGGGTTAAAAGAGCACTTTTCACAGTTCAACAAATCATTCCCTACATAACGGATCCTGTATTAGAGAGATTTCTAGCACAGTTATAACCTGCTGAACAGTTACATGGCCTGTATCGTAATTCCAGGGGGGGAGATAAATAAATAAACAAAAACTTGACAAGATATAAAGCCGCCAGGATCACGTAGGCTGATTTATGACTGAATGTAGTGCCACTGAGTGAAAGAGCAACACCTCTTGCAGCTTATGTGAACTTCTCAGCTCAGTTCCGCTGCTGTTTTTCTGCCCACCACATCCGCCTGACCGTCTGCTGGTCTCTCTCACCTTCCCTTTCACAAGAAGCTTCTAATAAAATCACTTCTGTGAATTCTCCCCCTGTCTCTCTCTCTCTCGCGCTTACACACACACAGCCACCACATCCACCCACATTTCCTTTTTTTGACATCTCTTCCTCTTTTTCACCCACACCGCTTCCACTTTTGTCACGCTGGCCTCCTGTTTCTCGTACAGGACGCGGTAAACAAGGAACGATGTGTATCGATTGTGAGGGTGTGTGTTTCCACCTTTGTGTCTCAGGATGAGGTCACAACAACAATAACGACAACATGCACAATGAAGTGGTACTGAGCATGTGGACATAAAACTACAAATCAGGAAAGGCATGGATTTATTTTTTATTATGCAAGCGCTAAATCGGGCTCTGATACGAGGAATTGTTTACAACGTACCGAATGTTACAACTACAGAGAAGGATGTATCATACATGGAAATTTAAAGGAGCAATAGGTGATACATGTTATCATGTTCAAGTGTGTGTGAGACCTCAGCACAAGTGTGCTAAGTGGCTAAAAACAGACCCCACCCACTTGGCTATTGAACGTTTCAAAGTGACGCCCAGGCTCGGCTAAAAAGCCCCAACACCGTTGATTTGACCGGACGTGGCGTAAATTACGTAACATGCCTGCACCATTCTACACCGTTTTCTAATATAAATAGTACGAGTCGTGTGTTCACGCTGAAAATTCCACTTGTTCTCGGGTTGCATATAAACATGTTATCTGAGCCGGACCAGCGTCTTTGTTTTTGTTTAAATGTGAGGTAACCGTGTGCGGTGCTAGAAATGACACTGCTAGCGTCTGTGCTTCGCTGGACTGTATTTTGTATTCAGTTCTGTGTCCACATCCTGATTCTGCGAAGATGCTCTAGTAGCTGGTAAAAATAGTTCAGACCACGTTGTCTATTCTTGTGTGCAGTGCAGCAGGTGGTGACGGGGAAGAAGAAGAAGAAGAAGAAAGAAAAAAAAAGTATGTCACTGCATCAAGGTGTTTAACTCCACTGAGGAGCCTCTCGAGCGACTGCGGCGTGTCATGATAAAATAAACATGTTGTAAACACGTCGGTAGGAAGTAGTCGTTCTCTTCATGTTTAGATGAATGTGGTGTTGAAACTAAACAGACAAGCAAATTCTGTGCAGAAAGAAACTGTTGATGAAAAAACACAAACTGATGAGTGACAGGGAAGGAACGCTCACACACACACACACACACACGCACACGCACGCACACACACACGCTCTCACACACACACACACACACACGCACACGCACACACACACACGTACACACGCACGCACACACGCACGCACACACAAGAAAAAAGAAAAGTTTTAAAAAAAAGAAAGAATAGACAGAATGAAAGAAAAAATTTATTTTATTTATTAATTTATTTCATAAATATCCATTTTAATAACATCTTTTTTTTATCAACTAAATGTAATAGAAAAATAAACAGATATTTACAGAAACTTTCAAAGAGTTACTTTAAAGAAAAAGACAAAAGACCTGCAACGCTTTCTCAGCGCACACACACACACACACACACACACACACACACACACACACACACACAGCATGTGTTGATCTGCAGACACACCGAGCACTTCACCCTCCTGACCTCAGCTCAGTGGCTTCTGTCATTTTAACCAGGTCTGTTTTCAAACTAAACCAACACAACACATTGTGGCATCTGCCGAGTGGCGCTTCGCACAAACAGGAAGTGAAGTTAGAGCGCTGTGTGTAGCATGAACTCCATGTTAGCTGCCGAGGTGCTGTTTGGGTATTGTGAGCATGGGAACATGCTGTGTTTGTGACGGAGCCCAAATATTGCTCCCTAAAGATCCACGCACAGAGACACGTGCAACACAGGGGCCGGGTGTGTGTGTGTGTGTGTGTGTGTGTGTGTGTGTGTGAATAGATAGATCTGCTGATTTTACAGATGTTGTCAGATAGAGATAAATTGGAGATAAATGACCGTGTGTGTATATGTGCATAAGTGTGTGTTGCCGCATATGTGCATAAGTGTGCGTGTCTGAGAGAGACAGAGAGAGAGAGAGAATATGAGAGTGCATGTGTCTGAGAGTGCGTACGTGTGTGTGTGTGTGTGTGTGTGTGTGTGTGTGTGTGTGTGTGTGTGTGTGTGTGTGTGGACCTGTCAGGCCCTGATAGAGTGCTTATACATGCAGAACAGCTGCAGAGCTCAGGGATGCTAAAGTGAAATATAATGAAGAGCAAGATTCGAGCACTCAAAAGAGAATTCATCTCTATCTGACAACTTACTTCTGACACACACACCAACAATTCATCTCTATCTGACAAGTGCTGCACTGCCTAAGCAGCACTAAAACAGTGTCTCTGGCATCATAAAGCTCACACACACACACACACACACACACACACATCTCGCTCTCGAACACAAAACATCACCGATCATATAAAAAAGCACCATGTATCAGCCCCCCCCCTCCACCACCCCACCCCCCTCTCCCCGTTTGACAAGACGACACTCTCAGCAGCACGCAGAATCCGCATTTCGTGCAGACCTAGCTTGAACGGCCAAGTGTGACACTACAGCGCTGAAGCCACATGAGCCGAGTCAGCGAGATATTAAAACTTCTTTTGGACAGAAACGCTTATACAGCACTCGAAAACCTCTCCTTTCAAACCAGACTGATGGACTGGACAGAACTCGGAGCTGTTCCACCATCAGGTGGAGGAATGTGCTGAGTGCAGATGTGTCGCTTCATAGATACGATACACGGCTCGGGTGTGCAGCCGGGGTGGGTTCAGCAATACGGGCGTTTCTCCATCATTCCTAGAACATCCCAAACGTGGGCTCTCTTGCGTCATTTCATTTAACTATTTTTCCTCCGTAACACCAGGGATATAAAAAGACGGAGTTTTGTGTGCTAATAATCTGAAAATAGATTGGAGCCACATTTAAATGAATCGATCCTTTTATTACAGGAAGGGCTAGAATTTTAAAACCTTCTCGCACCACCTTCAAAACTTGAATTTCCCAGATTGAAGCCACGATGGCGATCATGACAGACACGCTTTGTGTCATTGTGTTACACACTGCTGTACATAAAATAGGCAACCTTTTTTACTGACATGGCTCGAGAAAACTGGGCTATTAAATCTTTGAACTGTACAAAAGGTAGGCGGTGAGGTCATGAAGAATATGTGGAGCGTCATACTGTAAGCGCAGGCAAAACCGTGCATCAAGTATAAAGCAGGCTGCAGCACACTGAGCCGTATCACACCACCACAGACTGGACTTTTCTACACCACCACATAAGCTCCTTTAAAGGTCACCTCTGATACGCAGAGAGAAAAGCTCCTGTGGCTGTTCTTTCTGCTTAAGACCGGGGTCCAGGGTCGATAAGGATGGGCGTGGCCTTTACAGGACAAGGTCGGAACACTAGCCGAATCGTGAACGGCGTTTTAGGTGAAGACACGAAGCAGTGAAAATAAATGGAGAGGGAAAAAAAATGTAAAGAGAAGGCGAGAGGTAAAGGGGCCATCAGAAACAGTAAGAGACGTGAAACTGAAAGGGTAGCTAAGTCAAACTAGTGCAGAGAGAGAGAGAGAGAGAGAGAGAGAGAGAGAGAGAGAGAGAGAGAGAGAGAGAGAGAGAGAGAGAGAGAGAGAGAGACTAAGCATCATCTTAGGTGAAGGCCAGACTGCAGTGTGTCAGAATGTGACAGCCTGAGAAACAGTGAGAGTCTTACACACACACACAGAGTTATACATTGCTATAAAAGCACATGTGTATATTACTGTGTGATTTTACATTCATGCCAATAAAGCAGAACTGAACACACACAGATAGAGAGAGAGAGAGAGAGAGAGAGCGCTTTAGTGTACTACTCATGGTTAAAGGGGAGAACTTCCTGAGAGAGCAGCCACTGCATTCTGTCCTCCTCCATTCATCTCCCGGGATAAGGAAACAGCACAGGAGGTGATGGTGATTCTGTGTGTGTGTGTGTGTGTGTGTGTGTGTGTGTGTGTGTGTGTGTTCAGGCAGAGGGAGGGACATAATAAAAAAGAAAGTAAGTGAGAGTGTGAAGAGGGAAGGGGAAAGAGGCAGACAGGCAGGCAGTAAGGTGGAGGATTAAGGGAATTAAACTATTTAAAAGTGGGAATGGGGTGCTTTTGTTGTCTTTTTCCTGGGTCACCCCCTCCCTCTCGTCCTCCCTCTCATCCTCCTTCTCTTTCTCGCTCTCTGTGCTGGCATCCTGCAGCTGTGCCAGCCACCACTGCGCCCAGCATCTCAATGAGTCTCTCATCGGCGAAACCCCATCCACGCCGCCCCCCATCGCGTCTACGGTCTGCATGACCCACACACGCATGCCACGCTCAGCCTCCGCCTCTCTCTCTCTTGCTCTCTCTCCCTGTCCCTCGCTCTGTCCCTCCTTTCTTCCTCTCTTTTGTTGGCCTCCTTTTTTCTTTCTCCCCTGCAGCTGGATGGGACAGAGCTTTTGGCAGTCACCCCTTTTTTTCCCCCCTCTCTCTCTCTCTCTGTCTCTCCCTCTCTCTCTTTTTCTGCCACTGCCACTGGGGTGGGCGCTGCCACCGCTACAGGAAAGGGAAAAAAAATGGGGGGGAAGGAGGATGAAGAGAGGACTCAGCCCCTGTTTCTCACGCTCGTAAGAAAGCCCTCGCTTCTTCTCGTCAGCCAGAGGCACCTGCTGATTACCATAGAGACGCTGTGTGAAGGCCCGGCCCTCCTCCATCATCTCCCCCTCCGGTTTTAATTCTGTTTCAGATCCCCCCCTCTTTTTCCGTTCGGTAAACAAGCACTCGGTGGATTAGTTAAATGGGCTGCTGCACAGGAAACAAATAAACAAACAGGGGAGAGAAAGCGGAATTCCGCCGTCTTAAAGCCCTTCAGTACGAATCTGTGGGACGCCACCAGAGGACGGAGCACCTCGTTTTAAACTCCAATTTGTTTGAAATAATTAATTGTAATTAATTCTGGGGATTTAACTTCTATACTCCAGGATATTCTTATACGTACTATATGTTTTATACCTTTTATATTTTCCATACAAGCTTGAACATCAAGCTAAAACATCAAATCTCTCACTAGAAGGTGTTATTTTAGTAGCGAGATAACCTGGAACTTTGGCTGCACCACACAGTGATAAATGTTATTACTACGGCAACCAGTAGCAAGAACGGCTACTGGAGACAAAAGACAGAGACAAAATCACAGTGTGAATGTAGCATAAGACTCCTGAATTGCAGTAATCTATGAGGCCACAGCAATGCTGAACGATATAAAAAAAAAAAGAGAGAGAGAAAATGGTGTAATTTAGCACTTTTACAAATTCTAATCAGTCAGGACATTATACTGACTTCGCTTTTGAGTTTGAGGGCGCAACCTTCGATACAGACGTCACGATGACTAATCGGTGAAAATCTCTTAAATGACTAAAACAAGAATATAAACAAGACTTTACATACTATGCTTGTTTTTCAAATGCTAAAAAAAAAATCTTGCAGCCAAATATCTTAAACAAACAAACAAAAACAAAAACAAAAAACCTGCTTCTCCAAACACCAAGCACAAAGATTGTAGAAAAACTCCAAGCAGTCAGCTTGCACTAATGCAGCATTGGGAACTGCAGGAGCTGATCTCCAACATGGCCGAGACACCTGACTCCATATTCGCTGCTAATAGCAGAGCACCTAAGATACGCCGAAGAAAGCTCCAAAAAGCTGCAGAGCTCTGGCCAGCTGCTGAAGAATGCAGAGCTGATGATGGATGTGTGGGATGGATGAGTGCAACGCCAATCGTTAGCAGCCTACGCAAAACACTCTGGGAAGACAGCAGGGACTCTGGACTGGCAGAGGGAGGACAGAGAGAATGCAGAAGGGGGAGAGAGAGAAAGAGAGAGAGAGAGACAGAACGAATGTTTATATGAAGTATGGGACAGCAGAGACTTCAAACTGGCACACAGCTTAGGGGGAGAGGAAGAAAGGTTTCTAGTGTTATTCCACTAAACAGCACTGAGCGGCACAGAAATCCAAACCCGTGATTATCCACATTCTGGTCGAGCACATTTGTATTTTCCCCATGAAAGTAGGAGGACGTGGAGGTTATCGCTGCAGACAACATTACTCTGAAAGAGAAACAATTCAAAACAATCCGGAATGTTCCTGGAAATACAGCAAGTGCACATGAACTACAACTCACATGTGGTCACTGGTACGCATGAAGTGCACTAGCTAGGGCACATAGCGCCATTATGTTACACTGGATGTAAGAAGCAAACAAAGTGGAAGCCAGGAAGTTTGACGAAGTTAGGAAGTGATGACAGGACATAACAGAGTAAATAAATGGAAGAAGAAGAAAAAAAGTTAATAAGGACGATTCCCTAATCACGACCGGCCGATCAGGAGTGTGCGGTCTTTTTTTTTTTTTTTTTTTTTTAAAGCTCTATCCATATGTTCAACTCGGCAGAAATGGTGGACAAAAAAAGTAGGATCGTGACGGGTTTGACGAGCCGTATCGCGTCGTCCAAGAGAAAGCAGAACGATGATACTGGAAGAGAGAAGAAAGGCTAGAACGTGAAAGACTGAGAAAGTGTGCAGAAAGCACAGGGACCCAGAGCTTTGAGAGAGAAAGCTACGGGAAAGCTCGCCTATATAAAAAGCAGAAGTCGGTTTATTAGTACAATAATAAAAAAAATAAATAAAAGCTGGTGAAAGTGGAGTAAGAGTGGAGCGGATGAGTAATAGGGGCTGGTATAGGCGCGGAACAGAAGTATGAGGAATCAAAAGAGAACAGAAATCTTGTCAGGGGGCAAAATAATGAAGAGGGAACATTAGCGACGAAAAGGAAACACTGAGAAAAATGACTTATCCTTGCAGCGCAGTTGCAGAGCAGGAGGCTTTGGCACAGAAAAGTAAGCACACAGCAGGCTGACTGTGACAGAGGTGGGCCTTGCTGGTGCACACACACACACACACACACACACACACACACACACACACACACACACACACACACACGAACATGCTCTCTCTCCCCCAACAACTACACCCTGGCAATTTACATCTCTCCAGCACATTTAGCAAGCGCCCGTCTGCTCTCACTCAAGGCCCTGCTGGCCTCCAGACAGCAGACAGAGTGCTCACATCACAGGGAGTCTGACACCATCCTCAGAGGAAATGTTTCCATTTTTGCTCCATTCACCAAAGAGGAAGAAAAAGAAAAGAAAAAACTCCTGGGCACTGGGGAGAAAAACCCAGTCAGCACTTTTTGACTGTGGCTGCGACTTTCCTCTGATCGCACACGACCGCGGTCGCGTAAGGTGCGCCATCATCATCACCACTAAAGACAAAGACATCAGAGACAGGACAGAACGTGCAATTCCAGAAAGCATCCTTTAATAGACAGGATGTGGGTGTGCTGATGAATGGGCAAAGAGGAAGAACCACACACACAGAGAGAGAGAGAGAGAGAGAGAGAGAGAGAGAGAGAGAGAGAGAGAGAGAGAGAGAGAGAGAACCGGGTCACCCTGGGATGGTGTAAATCATATGGCTAAAAGCACGGAGAACATGAATGAAGGAGAGAAAAAGAACATAACAGAGAGAATGGAGGAAGGAAACATAATAGAGGAGAAATTAATAAAGAAAAAAGAAAAAAAGGAATCACGAACAAGGAATAGAGAAAGAAAGAAAGAAAAAAACAACAACAACAACAACAATTGCGATACCGTCGAGGCTTCCACAGCATGACGCACAGGTGTGCTGTAATCATATGACCACCATGGAGCTAGTAAGCCCACGTGCACAAGTCTGGACTTGCATCTGACCAACATAATATACATCAAACGAAACTAGAAGCTTTTACAAAGACTGCCACCTTCCTCTCGCATGTTTTTTTTTTTTGTTTGCCAGCTAGTATCTCTGCTGATGCCGTTTCATAAGAAACTCCACATTAATTATGACCCCGAAGAAGAGAGACAGGGGGAGGTTTCTGGTTACGGTGGCAGGTTTTTCTCTAGAACAAACAATCTACTACAAGCCACTTGGCCTAGATTATTGGAACTTTCACAAAAGGGGTCAAAAAAAAAAAAGAAGAAGAAAGAAAGAAAAAGAAAAAAGTGAACACACTTCGCATCACACCGCTGCTTGTGGAATGCGACCTTGTTGACGTGTCGTGTTTTGTGCTTAATCATTTAAAAATAAAAAAAAATAAAAAATAAAATTCCTCCCTCCCGAACACTCCACTCGTTATCTCCTGGCATCGCTCAGGCGTGTGAGTGACGTCAATGATCCACCAAAACAAGAGTAGCTGGGAGAACTTCTGTTCTCACTGAAAACAATAAGGAGGACTGAAGTCCGTGCTGCCAGTTCGGAGCAAGAACTTCCAGAAACTTTCCCAGGCTGAAGTGCCGTCATTCATCACCTGGCGAATGAATACAGTAAATGTCAGCGTTGGCCTCGGCGTTCAAGGAGAGCTTGAAAGTAGCACGACATGGAACTAAATGGCTCTTAGTTTAAGAGCTTCCTGTGGGACTTGGTACAATTTCCTCCAGGCGCACGGCCTTGTTATTCATTACGTTTATTTTAACCTCGGCTTGGCCACTAATCATGAGCAGGACTTCTCAACATGTAAGCGCTGCTAATTCTTTTGGCTTTGGCATGTTGCTTAAAATGGTACATTTATATTTATTTATGTGGATCACGCTTTAATCCCAAGCAACACAGAGGTGAAGCAAAATAAAAGAAGCACAAGTACGTAATTAAGCACGTGAGGGTTAAGGGGCTTGTCAGGAAGGCAGCGGTGGCTCTTTGGTGGTCCTGGGATTTGCACCTTGTGGGAATAAGCAAGGCTAAAACACCTGCTAATACTAGTATGGGTAAAGTGGAGAGAGTCTGCAAGATGTCCAGGATGAGACACACAGCATTAAAGAGAATTCAAGCAGAAAGTTCCCTGCTGGTTTGGGTTTGATGTACAAATGACAGAGGCACAGAACGAACGGTTGTTTTCTCACAGATCCGGGGCTCGACTTACTGTCTGTGTGGAATTTCACGTGTTCTTCTCATGTCTCCTCTGGGTTCTCAAAAACGTGCCAATAGGTGAACTGGACGTGATTTGAATGATATGTTGAGTGTGTGTGTGTGTGTGTGTGTGTGTGTGTGTGTGTGTGTTACCCTGAGCTAAACTAGTGTCCCATCCAGGGTGTATTCCTATCTCATGCCCCGTCTTCCTGGCAAAAAAATCTGATCCACACAACATTGCAATGATAAATATCCATGTTACTGAAGAACGAATGAACAAACTCATGACATTTGAGACCACGGACTGTGGGACGATCTCCAGTTGCGTCCAGGCCACATCACACGGCAATCCACCTACTACAAAGCAGGAATGGTCTTTATGACACACACATTCTTCTCTCCATGTTAAGACACAGTCGTTCTCTTTCTTTTACGCACAGCTGCCTCGAGGTTCTGCCACATGGAAGGTCACAAGTTAAAGCCAGACACCACTGACCTTTCTGCTACGCATTCCTAACATGGTTTTCAAGTTTCAGAAAGAACTGAAAAGCAGATTTTGACGATGACTTTGTCGAGGCCACAAACACAAGACTGCACTTAACTAGTTAACTTTCCCAACCGACATTGCTGTGATGAAGGGCTGGAAATAAAGAGCGGCAAGCTTTTCAGAAAAGTGTTTTACTGTTTACGAGTAGGGACCAAAGTGACCATGGGGAAACAAAGTCATGCTGAAATGGCCTCCTGCACAGTGGGAGGTTGAAGCAAAGAGGACTTGACAGTGATGTGACAAAAAGTCAGACTTGCTGCAAGGCCTTTTGCTCTGGCTGATAGAAACGTTTGCCCTCCGATCAAATCACAGAGATGCCCGGTGTCATCTCGCTGTGCACAGCTGCTGGCTTCGTGAAAGTACAAAGCTCAGTAAGGACTGGATGGAAAGGGAGGAGCAGAGAGAGAGAGAGAGAGAGAGAGAGAGAGAGAGAGAGAAGTGTGCTGTGAGTTCTGACAGCATCAGTGTAGCATCTGTGGACATTTCAAAAACTGTTGATCTATGAAGACTAGAATTTTTTTTTTTTATCTGCAATCCTCAAATTCCAGGTCTTGGCTGACAGACATGCAACCATATAGTCTTCTAATGTTGTCTTTTGTCTGTCATCTGACTCACGGTTTAAGGCATTGTGTATACCAAGATGCTTTCTGATCAGTAGTCCAACTCCTTCACCTCAACCACAAGCTTCCAATCAGCTCAGAGATCATCAGATGCTTCTCCAGCATGCTCGTTTGTTAAAGCTTCTCCACTCACAGAAGTGCTGCTTACTAAGAGTGTGTCTCAGTGTCAGACACTGGTGAGGATACACACACACACACACACACACACACACACACACACACACACACACACACACACACACACACACACACACACACACACACACACACACACACACACACACACACACACACATCAGGGCACTGTTGTCTCTTTAGATTCAAACAAACTGTATAATGCTAAGGAAGAAAATCATGAGAGCTACAACAACAGTAAGATATTAGAGCTGAAACGACGCGTTAGCATAATCGACATAATCAGCGCTTTTTACGCAATGATGTTTTCAGCTGTGTTTTACGCAATGATGATTTCACAACCCCTTTTATAGTGGCGTGCGGTGAAGTGGAGTGTTGTGTGGTGTCTGTGCTTGGGAGTAGCACTGATTCATACCTTATACTATAAGTCTTCCTAGAGCCTATGCTAACGGCTAGTTTGGGCAACACTGGTTTTAGAGCATTTACAAGACATAATTCAATTGGATTATGTTCGTATAGCCTTATAAAGCGAAACAACGTAGGTTTCATTACCGTAGCACTGTACGTCAGCATCAGAGACCTTCTCAGGTAGATACCTAAAGTGCATTTCCAGTCGCTATCAGCACTCGCCACTGAAGTAAATCATACCTGGGACACGCTGTGACACTGTCCGCTATAATTAATAGCAGAATATAGTAAACAACACCTTTCCTAAACAGGCCTAGACTTCTTGTTATGCAAACGAATGTTCAAAACCGTCCCTTCATTAACATATTTCATGGTAAAACAAGTAATACTGCAATGAGTATCTCTGACACAAATATTTACATAATCATAGATTTCCTGATAAAATACCATAACTGACTGAATGGGCATGCAGACATGTTTACGCTCCTCCACTGTAATGATTACTGAAGTCTGCATTTTAGTGTTTGATTACGATTTTTTATTATTTATTTATTTGTTTGTGTGTTTGTTTGTTTATTTGTTTGTTTGTTTATTTATATCTATTTTATTTATTCTATTTATCTATCTATCTATCTATTGCTTTGATCAAAGGTTTGTACTATTATTACTATTACTATTTATTTGGGCAAGATTTATGGTGAACTCGATACAAATGGGTATTGTGGATTTTAATAATTGCCTTTTTTTTTTTTTTTTTTAAATGCAGGAACATTTTTATTTGTAAATTAAAGTAGTAAATAAATATCTGGATAAAAAGTACACTGAGATAAAAGGTTAAAACCTTTATGGTATAAGTGATGGTTGTTCTTATCGGAAGGATTGAAACAGCCCTTAAAATGTCCGACTGCCTGATCAGCGCCCTGACTAGAGATGCAGCCATCGCACTGTTGTGTGTGAACAACCTCAGTATATCAGCAGTTGGAGGTCACTGAGCTCACATTTTTTTCACTATTCTGATATGAACGTTACAGATACAAATATACTTCACTTTCACCTCATATATGTAAATACACATAGTGTGTTGTGTACTTTTGGGGGATTAAAAAAAAGGCATCCACTAAACATCCCTGTCCGTCTGGTTTTCAGATCAAACTGTAAGCTTTAGTTATTTCGTGCACACCGACGTTAAACAGACCGACGATCTCCACTTCGCTTTAAAACTTTCTGTTACTGGTATGATTGCTGCCATGATCTGCAGTACTGCTACTCAAAATAGCCAGCAGGTGTAAATGATTTTTGAATGTATATGTATATTTACGACGTATATTTATTTATTCAGCAGACTCTTTGATCCAAAGCGAAGGAAATATGAGACATTTGAGTTAGTATTAATACTGGACTAGAATAGTATAGAAGTATACGTTTTGAGACACGACATTACGTTCTTTGGTTACAGATGCATCATGAAAATACAGCCATCTTGCCTGAACAAAGATAACAGCAAGTCTAAATGAGCTTCAATAAGCTCTTGAGTTGAATCTGTACATGATTGTGTTGCGTTGCTAAGACACGATAAAAAAGGCTGATCGGATAACTGCATGAATGAGCATGTGTACATGTACAGGTCCTAATCGACTGTCCAGTCGAGGAGTGTATATAAAACTTAATTGTGGTTTCCCTCGATGCTTGCACATCTGCCCCGAGTGGCTGCCAAGTGTTCAGTAAATAAACTAAACAAATGTACAAGCTTGCATCCTGTAGACAATCCAGAGTAAGAGTGCGAACAGCTCCACTGTCTAGCCTCAAGTCGACAGCCGTTTTCTCTCTAATGACTTTCTACTTCCTGCTCTGCTTAATCTGAGGTCAGCCCAGATCGTCCTCTCGTACTTTAACAGCGCAACGATATCCGTCTCCAGTGGTAGTGAATTTCCTCAAAGCATTGTTTACGGCCTCGGGTCGACGCAGAAGAGTACGTCGCTGCCAGATGCGAGCTCTGGAGGAGCTGAGAGTGATGAGAACGTGGTCTAGGTGCAGCTTTAAAATAAGTTGCTAGTGATGACAAAACGTTTGCCATCATCACAAGCGACGGATATATACACCTGAAACAAATTAAAATAAACTCACGGCTGTGATTAGTGGACGGTAAGAATATAGCAGCACCGTGTTTATTAAATATTAACTGTATCATATACATTATTAACACCACACGGAGGGTTGACTAAAGAGATCATGACGGCATAATAACCGTCACGTCTCAGGAAAGAAACAGTATCCTGACTGCATTTATCGTACGAATTCAATTCAGTTTTATGTAGATAGCACCTTTAACAGAGGACAATGTCAGTGTGCAACTTCACAGAAATATAGAAGTTAAGGGTGTAAATCCTTAATGAGCAAAGCAGGGGCAAAATGCTGGGGCAATATGAGGAAGAGACCTTGAGGAAGCAGACTCAAAAAGGGAACAAGCCTCACCTGGTTAACACTGGATAGTGTGTGATTGTAAACCGTTTCCCTTCTATAACCGTGTTCTATAACCAGGAAATTCATTGTAGTTTTAAAATAAAGTCTATTTTGTGTTGTGGTTAAGTCAAGTCTGTTTACTAAAAGGGTGTGATATTTTAAGTGGGTTTTACGTATAGCGGTGTGTGTGTGTGAGAGAATGAGAGACATAGAAGGCCTACCGAGCTGCTCTATTCTCTGACTGCACTCTCACACATCAGCTGTGCTCACTTCCTCTCTCCTTTTCAGCAGAATTAACCACTACACCTCTGACTCATGTTATCAAAGGCAAATCGATTAGCGGATGAAGTAAACAGAAACTGCTTGTTGCATTAAAACCAAAGGAAATGCGCAGCGGTTGTGCACTAAGCAAGACTGATTTACTGAAGCAAACCAACAATGTAAGCAGCCGCTAGGCTATGATCATATTGGCTGAAATATATATATATATATATATATATATATGCTACACATGGATTAATAAAGATTCAAGCTGAACATGTTTAAACTCTAGACACTAATCTTACCTTGACCTGGAAACGAAGTTCGCGGTCGAGACGGATAGACTAATATTTGTATGCATCTCGAATGCTTCTGTTCATCAGTAGCCTGAAATTTGCCACCTATGGAAATCTTAATGCTCTTAAAGGTGGTTCATAACTGGTAACTTTAGAAGAGACGGAATTGTCCGAATTTTAACGTGAACTAACTCACTCGCTCTATATTCATGCTGGCATTGTGCAACAGAGATGTAGTAATAATTTTTCTCCATTCTATGCATGTTAGTTATGATGCAATAAAACATCACATTCAAAAGACAGGCTCCAGTGCCCGTCACTGACTATTTACTCTCGTGGTGTCTCGCACCCGCAATGTTTGTGTCCACTACCGCGGATTTTTTCTTGAGAGCTTGTGAAAATTTTTATTGTATACTACTTATTAGTTCAGGCTAATGTCCAGAATAACAGAATTAAACATGATTGCATTTAAATAAGATAAATTAATACTAATGCTAATACTAATGCTGATACTAATCTCCATTCTTATTATTAGGCTACACACCAAATCCCACCGGGTCCTGCGGATCTCCCGCTAAATTTTCTGACCGCCCACTCCCGCCCGTGGCAAAGGTGAAACCGCCCGCTCCCACGAGATTTGCGTTGGGTCCCGCGGGAGCCCAATCCCAATGCAGCCCTCTACTTCAAACTACATACAATATCATAACGGTAGTTTTCTCTAAATAAACCAATAATAAACCCATAAGAATAACCGGAGTACAACTGCTTTGATAGCTTTAAAGATGCCCTGCCACACGTATTTCATTACTTCTGTGGTAAGGTCTGATGTTTACCATGGACTGTAACATTTTTTGTGGAAAAAATGCCTTGGTTCAATGAGTTATGCTGCTTGGCTCCGATTGGCTAGCCGCTAGGATATGAGAGCATGACTATTCATTCACCCAGCACAATAAGTAGTCTAGGCTAGAGGAACTTTGTTTACAATCACCTGGAATTCCGGCAGAATGGCTTCTTCGGGTATATTGACGTTCAGCCATCCTTGCTGTATAGGAAACTCACTGAGCTACACGAATTCTGTGGGCGCGGTCTCAAGTGGGAGAGCTCATGAATAGTAACGAGCTCGATCATTTCTATGTCACACTGAGCAGCTTTTCTAACTGACCTGATTTCTCCACTTATTTCTTTTCAGTGGCTAGAGCTGACCGGGAATTTGGCAGTTCATTTTCACATTCCCGACACAACACAAACACATATGGACCTAACAAAAAGTAAAAACGGATGTGTGTGGAAGGGAACCTTTAAGACCGCAATCACACACAAAAAGTTTAGCACTCTGCAAACAACAAACACACTGTACGTTAAAACTAGAATGAATTTCTGGGTTACATAATGGCACTTTCTGTTCATGAATGTAATAGAAGCCTTTATCACCACCACACACACGTTACAGCACAGTGGAAATCTTTTCTGCACATATCCCAGCTGTAGAGGTAGGGGTTGGGGCACAGGGGCTGCTATGAAACAGCACCACTGGAACAGCGACGGTTAAGAGCCTTGCTCAATTGCTCAACATTGGCAGCTTTGCAGTGCTGAGGCTTAAACCCTGACCTTCTGGTCAACAACACGAGAGCCTAAACCACTTGAGGCACCAATGTACACCATATACGTAACATTATAAAAAAATAAAATAAAATAAAATAAAAAAGCGATACGCAAATACAACTAGACAGAAGTAAATGTAATGCCGTCATAGGGATGTGTGTGTGTGTGTGTGTGTGTGTGTGTGTGTGAGGCAAACAGAAAATACAGAAAAAAGGATCCTGACCTAAACTACTACACATTTCCCATAAACCCCCGCTGTTCGTACAAGGAACCAGAAGCATCTTGGCAAGAATTTAAAGTGTGTGCGTGTGTGTGTGTGTGTGTGTGTGTGTGTGTGTGTGTGTGTGTTTGGGGGTGAGAGAAGAAAAAACAAAACAAGGGACACACCTCGTTTGTGGAGCCATCCCTCCTTCACGATCACCACGTCCGTCATGCTGGACAGAGGAAGACAGTCGGCGTCTCAGAGGGAGAGCAAAAGCTCCAAAGCCCACAATCTCCTTCACTTGGGCAAGGAGCCTCTTATGAAAGGTTACCTGCAGGAACACAGATCAGAACACACATTATCCTCAATATTGCATCGACGGCTAATTAAACCAAATGCTGAACACGTTAACAATATGATTTGTTTTCCGCACACACCCTGTATTCCTCTTACACCGCAGCTTTTCTCTGTTTATATCAATTAACGAAGCATCTGTGGGACAAGTTAGTTCTTGTTATCACACAGTATATCAGCTATAAACAGCAGTTCCCTTCTCAGCCTCTCTGTTTCTCTTAAAACAAGATAGATTAAAAAAAAAGCACTGTGTCATGTCAGAGATACAGGAAAGTCCTTCCTGTGGCAGAAATCGTAGAGATACAATCTACCGCAATGTTATGTGCACATCACCTTATAGAGAGCTTCACCATAACGACTGGGATGTGCGCTATATAATGCTTGGTGTTTATTATTAGTATTTGATGATGCAGCTACAGAGAAATTCCTGTGTTAATATAAAGCTGTGATCTGGATTACAGCCGAATCCACTGCCTGAATCTACGCACACGGTCGAACGCCTCAGATTCTTGCTCTTGGCTGAATGGAGTTAAACCTGACGTGGTCTGCTGTTGTAGCTCGTCCACTTCAAGGTTGGATGTGTTGATGCGCTTTCTGCTCTTCACAGATGTAGTAATTAGATGAGTTACTAGAGACAACATGTTTCTCTATCTGTATTGATTTTATGCGTTGTGCTGCTGCCACATGATTGGCTGATTGTGGAAGTCGTGGCCTAATGGTTAGAGACTCCTAACCCTAAGGTTGTGGGTTCGAGTCTCGGGCCGGCCACGACTGAGGTGCCCTTGAGCAAGGCACCGAACCCCCCCAACTGCTCCCCGGGCGCCACAGCATAAATGGCTGCCCACTGCTCCGGGTGTGTGTTCATGGTGTGTGTGTGTTCACTGCTGTGTGTGTGCACTTTGGATGGGTCAAATGTGGAGAACAAATTCTGAGTATGGGCCACCATACTTGGCCATATGTCACTTCACTTTCACTCCTGCATGAACGTACAAATGTTCCTATTAAAGTGGACAGTGAAAATAAACAAATAATAGGTAATACATACCGCCGTTATATGTCCTAGTCACATATACAGTCCACGGCTGCTTACAATGTGCTTCTGTGGATAGAACCTGTCTAAACAGAGCTTACGTAGCAAGTTCATGTTGAATTAAAGGAACTTGATGCGTCGACTGTCCTCTGGACACAACCTCGTCTCGAATTAGCAGGAAATCTAAATAGCAAGTTGATGTCCTGAGTTCTTAGAAAAGCTAGAATCGCTTCCCTAACTAAATATTATACAAAGTTGCCTTACGTTGTGACAACAAGATGCCAAAGATTGATGATCTGAGACACGACAATCCATCATCATCCTCCTTCTACTCCTCATCACTGACAGAAAATCATTGCTCACAGGCTCATTGTAGAGGTGCATAAAATATTCCTGATGCCAGATTTTTTTTTTTGTTGTTGTTGTGATTTAAATCTGATTAGCTTCTTAATTGTTTATTAGTAGTAAACAAGGTGCCTGATAGAAGTAGAAAAGTCGACGCGCTTGGTTGTAGCCTGGCCTCGGTGGAGAATTTACAGCACCATCGTTCCTGCACCTGTTTCCCAACAGGGAAATGTTCAATTTGTTCCATAATGTGAACATTTGTTAATTTATAGGTATAACCAACTACCAGGAACTGCTTGATTACCATCTCATTTATCTTTATCTAATCCACCCCTACAGGATTTCTTGTTTTTTGTGGGTGGTTTTGTGGTTGTTGCAGACAAACAAAAATGTTGAATTTACTGCAGCAATTTATTTATTTTTTAATGCAGTACAACAAGAGTTTTTGAGATAGATAGATAGATAGATAGATAGATAGATAGATAGATAGATAGATAGATAGATAGATAGATAGAGTGAAATTGCAAACACTGGATTCTCCTTTTAAATGATCAGTGAACTGTAATTACTTTTTATGTTAGTTGTACTCGTGATCAGTAATAACATGAATAAAAGAGGACTTCGGCTGAATGTGTGTTGTGATGTCACAAGGCTCATCTTGGCCCAAAACTGCTGCAATTTTAAAAAAAATTAAGCTGATAAAAATAAGTTACTCATTCCTGCACACTGACCAGAGAAGAAAATGTTTCACACATATTTATATACATAGAACACACTACTAATGTGCACTGAACTTTTTAAGAAAGACAAACAAACCATTTAGTGGTAAACTGGGCAAACACCTTGGAGTTTCACTTGTCTGATGGACTAGATGAACAACTTATGACAAATGTCTCACTTTTTCTGCAAGAAAAGCTACGCTGTTAGTGTAGGACAGCATCTCAGAACGCAAACTGCACTGAATGCTGAAGCAGATGGACTACAACTGCACAAGCACTGAGATTCATTTGTGTCAGTCAGGAAGAGGAATCTGAGGCTACAGAGAGTACAGGTACACGGTCTTTTCCCCCAAACTTTATGAAATTTACACACTGGGCACGTTTGCTGTGGTGCGATTGCTGGACTGGATTCAGACTCACTTGATTCTTACGTCGTCACAAAGATAACATAGAAAACATACCACGACTCACCATGTATACATAGCAGGGTTTCCCGCAGCACTTTGCAGTTCGGACGGCCCGCCTAAGCCGGGAAACCCTATCACCTTAACTAGGTCGTCCAAAAATAAATAAATAAATCTGCTGCACAAAAGGCCGTCAAGTGCAACTCGCAGAATAGCGCGGACGCGCTTCACACCGCGAGCGGGCACGCGCGCCACACGACCGAAATGAGAGAAAGACGTGGTCCGTCACTGTCTTGAGGATAACTAGCCAGTTGATAAAACGCGTGTCCGTGAGAACTGTAAGTGAACTTATGTTTTGGGTTTATTTAAGCCTGTTATTGTATTAGTCTATAGTTCTTGCAAATTTAAAGTAAGTTAGCTGGTGATTTTGTTGTTCGAGTTCTTCACCTGCTAGCTAGGTTGCATGTGTCTGTTTTTAATAACTGTTAATTGTAGTACAGAGTCTGTGGTCTCTCTCACAAAGAAGCACTGCCCCCCGGGCCTCGCCCAACCCTACCGCCTTAACTAACAAATTTTCTGCGGGAAACCCTGCATAGATATCCACTCTACTCCTCCGTGTCCCACGTTTTTCCCCTGCCATTCATGCTTGTGGAAACTAATGGGCTAATACGCGTGCACAGTTTAAGTGCAGATCCAAGCACGAGTTGTGTTCATGTTAACAGAAATCACAGCACAGTTCCAGCGAACCAACTCCACCTCCTACGGTCAGTCTAGGGTTCAGTACAGAGGTGCACTTCCCAGTCCACATGACAGCTTTCGTATTACCAATATTTCATCTGAACTGTGTTTGTTTTCAGACTAAACTGCCAGAGTTTTGTTGGTGAGCCTGTGCCAGCTAGAGCCTCTGAATCCTGCATGACATGTTTAGTGTTCTGTCCTCTGTTCTTCTGAGCTTTTCTGCTCACCATGGCTGTAAAGAGTGATTATTTGCATCCCTTTGACCTCTCCCATCAAAACTGACTTTATTTTTTAACTGATTTAAAGTTATTATAATCACAACACTACAAACACAGAGTACATAAAGTAACAGTCTAGTGTAACATTATAGGAAATTGAGTGCGATAATCTTTATTGTGATTACGATCTATTATTAACAGCACTGACGAGGAAAATGGTAAGTGCCAAGCCGTGCATCGCTCGGTTCGTTGCTGACAGACATATGCTCTCGGCAGCTGGTTATTTGGTAGTGTGGTTAAATAGAGCCATACTCCAAAACACAGTTTCCTTAGCTGATGAAGGAAGAGCACTTCATCAGCTGACACAAACAAAAACACAAATGTGTTGAGTTGCTGCTTACTCACAGGAAGCCATTAGTCTGGAATGGACATCGGCTGCGTTGCGCTGACCTTCGACATGTAGTCCAAATTTCTGTCATGTAAGAACGTGGCGGAAGCGTTAGCAATTGAAGGAACTTCGGTCGCTGTGGAAAACGTTCAACGGTGATGGAAGAGGAAATTTAAAAATGAATAGACATGCTAAGCACTCACACCAGCAGCCCACAACTTCAACTTTCGTGCACTGAACACAACAATTAGCCACTTCCACATAGGTCTCTCGTATCGTGTTGGACAACATAGCATGTAGATATCTGATCAGTCACACTGTCTCACAAGGAAACCAAACATCGTGACAAAGCAGTTGTCAGACTTCGCATGAATGACACGTTCAATAAAAAAAAAATAATAATAAAAAAAAGCACAACCTTGGCTGAACTTGTCCATAAAATATAAAATAGCACAATAAATACAAGTCTCACAAATAGGTTAGTAGTTTTATATCTAAAAAATAAAGAATATAGGATTTTAGATTGCTTTGGCATTAACTCATGGGCTGCTGTTATAAAAAAAAAAAGTGTCATCTCTTACATATATATATAAAACCACATATATAATCACTGCTGTGCTCATGTTGTTTTTCACTGAATTGACGAGGGCTTTGGCTCGACACGCATGACGACACACAACGTGCACGAATCTGAAAATCTGATGGAAAGAAGGTATCTGCAGTGTCTCTGAATATCACGGGGTTCACTTGGTTTTGTGTCCAGTTTCGTGATCTTTAATGGAGCAGAGTGGAGGCTAAGAGTTATTACCTGATGTGCAAGTTAAAATGCCACATTTAAGATCGTCCGAAAGTGGCATTAATTCACTGCTATGTTTGATACTTTGAGAAGGAGATTATATAATCTAAGGGTGCTTTCACACCTATAGTTTGGTTCATTTGGTCCGGACCAAAAGCAAATAAATGATACATTGTAGCTTTTTAGCAGTTTTGGTTCAGCACCAGTTGAAATTAACCAAAATGCAGTCATGTGATAACATCCACATCACTCAATGTCTTTGAGCGTATTTCCTAAACTGCTTCTCGATTGGTCAGAATAAACGTGCGGGAAATTTTAACGAAACTCCGGAAACAAAAAGAGGAAAATGCAGTAAAATACAGCATGCACCATGGAAAGACGACTGCGCGCTGCAATTACGTTCGTGGTTGTAATCTACTACATCGCTTGTATATAGCATTCTATGCAAAGTCTTCATTTTCAGAATGAAGCGCGGATGCAGCTTGAAAATATCATTTTAATATTGATATAAAATTCACGCTTCACGAGATGGCGAGCATTACTTTTGCGAAACTGTGACATGCTCATCTTCCGAAAATACTGCCAACGACCCACTACGGCAGCTGGTTTAGTCCAAAATGCGCCATACTTTTTGCAGTTAGGTCTATTCGATCTCGGACCGTGTTCTCACCACAAACGAAACGTACCAGAGTTCGTTTGAAAGCGTACCGAGACCAGCTCTTCAAGGAGGTCTCGGTACGCTTGTTTGGTGCGCACCAGAGTTCGATTGCTGCATTCTCACCTGCCCAAACAAACCGCACCAAATGAGCAATCGAACTCTGGTACGATTCAACCGAACTAAACAAGGCAGGTGTGAAAGCACCCTTATAGTGCAATACTCTGGCTAATGTTAGAAGTCTGCTGATGTATCGTTTACCTGTTAGATTGCTAACATCTGTGCTAAGAACGTCGTTCTTGCCTTTTCCCACCAAGGGCATAGAAGTGTTTTTATGCTTGTTTTATTTCCGCTCAATTTAATATAAGATTAAAGCTATGAATCATCCAAACACTTCTTTTAATGATTTGGTTTTTTCGACATTGGAGACGATGAAAGAAAACAGACCAGCAGAAATTAGATCCGACCTCATGCTTTTTATTCCCCCATATTATTTACAGAATATGTAAATATCGTACAGAAGGACGGCGATATTGACGGCACCATGTTTGTTTTGGCAGAATTCCACAGGAAAGGAAGCGGCGGTGGTGATGTACGTGGGCTGTGCGATCTCTATTCAGCTGTTTGCGATATTTACAGCCATTTATTTACTTAGAATATTGACTTCTAGGAGAAGAATAGTGCACTAGGTTACGTCTAGAGGTAGAGTAGATATGCTGAAAATAGGTTTTTCTGTTCGTTGAACATCATCATTTACATCGTATTAATAAATGAAAACATGAAGGCTTAAGCCAAAATATCCTGCACGTCCTTCTTAGTCAAATGCCCCGCCCCCTCACTGAGCTCCTCCTCCCGTCACTTATCCACACGGAAACATCTACTTGCAGACAGATGATAACTCATAATACCGGTGTTCCTGAGAACTGAGGAGAGGAAACGACTCATCACTGTGTTTATGAGAATTCTGAGAATTTCTGTGTAGTCATGATGAGGACATCCTATTTACCTGAACCCATTTACTTGCCTTTAAATGCTATTTAAATGTTTTGAGGCGATTTGTTCTTTTGGGCACACACACACACACACACACACACATTCTCCCTGGAGGACTGATCCAACTCTAGACACCACGAGTCCATCAAGGCCGGTGTGTTAAATGCAGTTAAATGAAGCTTTGGCTTGTAATGATCATTTTATCAACGTGTGCGTTCACAATAGTGCGACTCCACTTCATTTGCACTTGCTGTACAGATGTTTCACACACAAAATCTGCAACCTCAACAAACATCAACTCAGTTTCTTTTTTTATTTTGACCACTTTTTAGTCCCAGCGCTTGAGATGAACACACTTATCGCACCTTTTTCCATTTAGGATCTTGCCGACTCCGTTGCCTGTGTGTTGTGCTAATGTGTTTTATGTACCGTAATTGTTTTCTACTCTCTTGCACTGCACTTTCGATTACTTTAGTTTGAATTGCCCGTTTTGACAACCCCATCCACCACCTCCCACACGGGGTAGATATTAACACAGAAAAAGTGATAAATTGGAGCTGACTGCCAAACCGTCATACTTTCTCTTCAAAATATTCAAAAATTTCTCTTTCTATTCTCAATAATAAATCTGAAAAATTCATTTGAAATTTGAAAATAAGCCATTTTTCTGATTTATCGTTTATCCGTTGATAGCAAGCTTTTCTTCCCAAGAGAACGTCATTCAAAGAGTTTCACTTTCTTCCACTCCATGAGTTTTATTTATTTATTTTTTAATCCACAACCCTTAACATATTTTAGTCCAAAGCCCAGTTCCTACTCTTGACTGATGTTCTTGTATATTTGGTGCATGGACGTGAGGTTCAGCCACAGACTATGGGGTGACTCCTGTTTTTGTGGCAATTCAGCATCGTCTGCAAGTTTCCACTCTACATCCTCACTAGCTTCACTTCAGTGAAAGCACTGCCACACTTGGCTTTGTTTGGGTGTGCCTACCACCAACTATTTTCTCAAAAGCACCACATGCACGCTAACGTGATGTAATGCAATATGAAACTGATTCGAAGGAGCTCTTTAATTTGACGTCAACGACAAAGTGTTTGCAGAAGTAACGAAATTTAGTTAAGTGAAAAGTCTCTCCACTAATCATAACTTCTCGAAGAGCAATAAACACATTTAGGGTACAGTCAAAGATCTAGACAGTCCTGGATTGAGATTAATAGCTTGAAGAGTAAGACAATCAGACAAGACTGGAGAATCTCTGGTCTTCGATATTCTACTGTGAACATCCGAGTCAGTTAGAACAGATGTTTAGTGAATTAAAGGGCAGTAAGACAATGTGTATCTATAGAAGTCATCCATCCCCAAATACACTCATGCATTCCTTTACGCAATTTCTTACAAAAAAAAAATACTTCAAGTGAAGACCCACATGAAAAGCAAACTGCTTCTAGTCTCTGGAATTATTTGAATAAATTACACACGCACACACGCACACACACACACACACACACACCACACTACACATTTGCATAAAAAAGCTAGGATGCTATTAATTAAATGCTAAACAGTTTTAAAAAGTGATTGATTTCCTATCCTTTCTTTCAAAAACCTGTGTCTGGAAAACACCATCAGCTTGTCTACAGCCTAACAAAATATATAGAGAGAGATAGAGAGAGATGGTGAGAGAGAGAGAGAGAGAGAGAGAGAGAGAGAGAGAGAGAGATGGAGACAGAGATGGAGAGAGAGAGATGGAGAGAGAGACGAAGGGAGAGAGAGAGAGACAGACAGAGTGGGAGAGAGAGAGAGAGACAGAGAGAGAGATACACCCTGGTCAGTCATGCCATTAAAACCACCTGATTAATATTGTGTTGTGCCTCATTGTGCTGCCAAAACAGCTCTGACTCTTTAAGGCCTGGACTTCACAAGCCCTCTGAAGGTGTGCTGTGATATCTGGCACCAAGATGCTAGCAGCAGATCTTTTAAGTCCTGCAAGTTGTGTGTTGGAGCTTCCACCGGATCGGATTTGTGCTGGAACAGATTGAGGTCTAGCCTCACTTCAACACTCCTTCCACACTGTTGCTAGGTACTAACCACTGCATACCGTAAACATTTCACAAGACCCCATGACCCAGTCGTCTAGCCATCACAATTTGGACCTTATCAGAGTCACTCAGATCCTTATGTTTTACTGCTTTCAACACAAGAACTTCGATAACTGACTCTTCACTTGGTGCCTAATAAATCCCACCTCTTGACAGGTGCCACTGTAATGAGCTATTCAATGTCATTCACGTTACCTGTCAGTGGATTTAATGTTATGGCTGATCTTTGTACATAACCACAGAAGGTAAATTAGAGCAAGAACACTGCAGGAAATGGACAGAAATGGAAAGAGAAAGCAAGTTACAGAGGTGTATGACAGGCCTGAAACCCAAACACTGTTGCTACCGTTAAACACAGCAGTCTGCATTACAAACAGCTAAACGCCTGCATAGCTGGCAGCCGGCCAGCAGCAACTGAATGAACTCAATACCCTGACTTGGGGTCACATGGTCTACAGCAGCTTCTAGGCCTCCACCCACCGACACTCGCTCTCAGGCTCGCTCACACACTCCTTCTCTCTCTCTTTTTCTCCAATCATTCATCATTTCAGTTCGGTCTGCACGAGTCCCCATTCAATGTAAATCAGTGCCTCATGGCTCAGACTAAACCACGTCCTGGTGGAACAGTTTTCTCTTTACACTACCACTACAACGTGGAAGAACTTTTAAGGCAAAAATGAGTCACCACATCTGCAAAGTGCTGAAGTAGCGACGGACGCATCATATCAGGGGAAACACTGGAGTAATAATAGCGCTACAGAGTATTAACGGAAAAATCCACTGTGAACAAACTTAGTATATGAAGAACTTTAGAAGTATCTGATCTTCACAGGATTTCTTCTTTAATGACAAAAACTTTCCCAGCCATCAACATCATCTTTGTTCATGGTGGTTTCCTTACAATGCCATTTAACTACTGACACTGTTCCCAGCAGGATTTAGCTCTTGCTTCATCTCTACAGAGTGATGCAGCAGCACTTTAGTCCATCCGTCTGTCCAGCACTCTCACCTCTTTATCTGCACTTTTAAACCTTCTACTTTCATTTGACATCAGTGCTCGTCATCTCGTCTTTGTGGTAACACTGCCGTTTGGCTGCACTGCAGTCTGGTACTTTAAGTCCAACTTTCATGGCCTTTACTACTTCTACAACAGGTTTCGGACTGAGATGCTATTGAACGTTGATGGAAAATAGAGAGCGGGGGGAAAAAAAAGATGAAAGTATAAGTGTTATAACCCTGTGCATGCTCTAGCTTGCTGGGAATGTCTGCTTTTGGCAATAAAACAATTTATTCAATTTTCCATAAACTCTCAAAGTAGCTCGCACATGGAAGGAGGAGGTCAAACCATTATGTCCCCCGCCGTCGGACACGTTTACTAACAAAAAAGGATAGCGAAGCATGTAATTGGCTGCGATTAACGTAGTTCTTTCAGTTATAAGGACTATGGTCCGGACAGCCCACATTAGTCAGCTCTAAAAAGCATTCACTCATGAGATAATAGATTCTAACAAAAAAGAGATGGGATTTCAGTCATCTTCTCAGATTATTACTAGTCACACTGTATGAAAAGAGCAACATAAAAACAATGGTCGAGTTCTGAAACAAACAGTTCAACAGCATGTTCTCTATATCATGATGAAGATCCTCTAACGACAGACCTGTGATTAAAGAAAGTGTTTACATTCTGATTAAAGCAGCAGTGTGATTCAGGCTCAAGCACAAAAAAAATATATCGTTAATATATCTATTCTTCACGGTGATTTGGAGGTGATAAGGACACATTATCACTTTTAGCCATCCTGTAAGAAGTTTGATGTAAACTTATGTTGTCTTCCTATTGGAGGACATAAGACAAGCATCGTAGCAGCAGCTAAACTTGGAGAATTTGGTTGTTGTCCGTATTATGCGTTTTAAGCCTACCGATCTTGGCTTGCTAATTCAAATGTGCAAGGGCAAATCTGGGCTGAAAAAGCGTACCGTTGTAAAGGCAGCAGATTTTAACATTTTTCCTCCAAGACATAAAGTGATAGAAGGCCAGTCATATGACAAGACCAGCAGTGACTCTTTTTCCCTTTTTGATGTTTAGGCCTGACTCCTGAGGCATGCCTCTCCTACCCAACACCAACACACACAATAACCTCGCCTGTGTGTGAGCTGATTTCAGGCAGCATTCCTGGGATTCTGCATGTCACTGACAGCACATTTACGTCAAAAGGACCCTGAAGAACTTGGGAGACCTTTCACATATTAATGGACATGAAAGAACAAAGAGTGCAGCAGGGGAAAAAAAAGTCTCAGCATCTTTAAAGGCATAAATAAACCTTTGTATATATAATTTTTTAAGAAAAATGTTAAGGAGACCTCCTCCATTAAGGTCTCATGGGATTGTAATTGTAAGAGACTCTGAAGTGATCTCATGAGCTGTGTGAGAATAACAGAGGAGAAGAAGAATGAAGAATTCAAATGAAATAAAAGCCTTCTTCCTGCTGCTGTTTGCCTCCTACAATCAAAACAGACATGGTTCAATAAAGTAACATGCCTCCATTTCTCTATCCATCCACCCTCCCATCTCAGAGCACTAGATGTGAGACACTGTCTCTGGGTCACTACACGTAGACGGGGAGCAGCTTTAGGACACCAAGCCTCAGAGGTTCAAGACACAAGGACGATAAATCACCTTAAATAACCACCACTTCTCACGGGTGTGCCAGAGAGGGGGGAAAAACAAAGCGGCAGAAGGGGAGAAAAAAAATCAGCTGGGTGACTTTTCCAGAAAGCGATTTTACGAGTCAGTTTTTAAACATAATGCTAAATGCTAAAGGAGCTGCGGCTCAAACAAAAACCAGTAGGCCTTAACCGTCCACGCGGCGGCCAGCGCGAGCGCACACAATGTAGAGATGACAGATCAATACTACACTCGGGTTGGGTTTAGCCCCACACACACACACACACACACACACACACACACACACACACACACACACACACACACACACAAACCGTTCCTCTTTATACACGTACGGGTTGTTGTTTATTTTATTTTTTTTAACATGTACCCAAATATAAACAAGGCGTCTCTTTATTTATTTATTTTGTTTGTTTAATAGAAACAAACGAGTGTAAGCAGCAGAAAAAAGGCCCAGACATGAGCCGCCTGAGACAGAATAACTGCATCCTATAGACACTATGAGACCTTCCCTTTAAGATTAACTGTCGGCCGCGTCGCTACAAAAAAAAACAGAGAAGCAAAACGAGACCCTTACCTCGACGACAGATCAAAAATGCCTCCGGAACATTGCCCTGGGTGGCGACAGGCGATTTTCGCTGGCTGCTAAATCCCACGAAAAAGGGCCAGGTAAAATGTTTTCATTTACCCCGCTCCCCTTTTGCCTTTGCTCCACTACGCCTCCCAAACGGTTCTGGCTCTGCAGGGCTGCTGCCACGAGCGAGACGTCGCGGTCCTAGCGCCGACCGATTTCCTCGACGTGCACATAATGACCACGTGCCCTAAGTGGACGCAGGTATACACTGTCCAATGACTTTCCATAGGAATTTACTATTTATTTATTTATTCATTTATTTACATGTCTGAGTGTATATACGTAACTGAATATATTAATCATGCATCTTAAATCGGATTAAACTGGTATATCCTGACTATCCAGTGCGGGATATCTATCTTGGTAACACTATGTGTAAGGATTCCCCAAATACTAAATCAGTGTATTTAACAAACGAATGCAGCAGAGGTGATAAAAGTGTGATATTATAGTATTCTCATCACAAATCAACTCAGCTTCTGTAGCAGATCGTGTTGTGGTTTATTTCATTTTACTATTATTATCATCCCAGTGTATTCCCAGGATTCAAGGGTAGAGAGATGAGAGGCTTTTATTGTATACAGAGGATGCACAGGTAAACAAATAACAAGAAAAAGAATTTCAACAACAAATTAAAAACACTTCTTAATCTTAATGAAATACACAATATGTACAAATCAAATCTTTAAATAAAATGAAATGAATATGCATATGCTTAAGGATTGAATATGTTCATTCTTGATTACTCTTGTCCTTTTGTGGTTTCCTTTATTTACATCCTTCCCCTCACTTCCCCTTCCGCTTGAGGGAAGAGCTAAGATGAGAGGAACGAAAGCAAGGAAACAAGATGTTAATACAGAAGTGAAGCAGCGTGTGAATAAGGCTTGAGAGTTGACATCATGCCACACTGCATTGTGGGATTGATCTGATATGTTCATTCAGGGAGAACATAAGACAAACTCCATTTTTTTTGTTTGGGACAAATAACATGCTTAGATGAAAGTCAAAAACAAAATGTAGAAACTGATAAAGACAGCAAAAAGTAACCACATAGTTCCTCCTTTAACCACACTGTTTTATGTTTAGTTTTTTACAGTATTTTAATTTTTATATAATTACACACTGAAAATATCATGGTATCACAGTCAATTAAATGAAGCGAATCTAGTTATGTACTGTATGTTTAGCTTTCACATTGTTTTTATGAGCTTTTGCTGAAGCTTGGGCAATTTGGTGTCTCTCACATTGCTCCCCCAACAGCCCTAACAGCATTTGAGCCGAAACGAAGAGGATGTGAGAATCTCTATCATTCTATCTATCTATTTATTTATATGTTTCTCTCTCAGTCACAAACTGTCACTATCACACACACAAACATTTACACCTACTGTAGAGGAAACTGGAGAACCCAGAGGAAATCCATATTGAAAAACGCACAACTTCTCACAAACAACAAGTCTGAACCCCAAATCTGTGATGTGTGAGACACTAAAGCAATATGTAAGATTTTCCTTAACCCGTTCTTCATTTTTTTCAATTTACAATTTAGTCCTTATGTCATAAAGCAAAATAAGCAATTTTCCTGAGGTTAAAAAGTTCGTTCCATACATTTTTATATGAATTATGAATTTGTATATAAGAAACCTAAATGGAAATAGCAGAGATTTTTTTAAAAGCTTAAAATTTTTCCTATCCTTAGCTGGTTCACTGAAGAGAAAATGCAAGACAGGAAACAGCACTAGATTTTGTTTTAACATGACATCCATGAGTGCATGTTGAACAACTCATTTCAGATTTAGTTCTGCTTTGCTGAGATAATAATCTCCACTCTTCTGGGAAGGCTTTAACTAGAATTTGGAGCGTTGCTCTACAGTGGTGTTGAGGTCAGGGATCTGAGCGTGTGGCTCACTTTCTTCTACATCAACCTTGGCAAAATGTGTCTTCATGGATCTCACTTTGTTTTATCCATTTATCCATCCATCCATCCATCTATCAATTTATCCATCCATTTTCTTTACCACTTATCCTAAACAAGATCGCAAGGAGCCTGGAGCCTATCCAAGAGGATAGGCACAAGATAGGGGACACCCTGGACAGCGTGCCAACCAATCACACGGCATAATTACACCCAATCGCACACTATGGACATTGTAAAATGCCAGTCTGCCTACAGCGCCTTTTATTGGACCTAGGGAGGTAACTAGAGTACCCGAAAAATACCCCTAAGCACAGGGAGATCATGCAAACTCCACACTCACAGGGTCTCGATGGGAATCAACCGACCAGTGGTGTGAGTCAAACATGCTAACCACTAAGCCGCTGTATATCCTATAGGCATCCTATCCATACCATCCGATTCTATTGTGTGCTTCCATCTTTGTGCCAAAATGTCCTAACCTTCTTTAGTGCTTAAAACCTGACAGTGAAGTTCTCTCTAGTGACCACATGGTTCTCCAGGTCCTCTTTCCTCTCACTTCACATCCAGGATATATTCCTGCCTTGTGCTCAGATTTCCAGGAAAATTCCCCAGATCCACCACGAACCGGACGAGGATAAAGCAGTTATTGATGAAGAATGAAACAATGAATAAATTAATGAATTTATGCTCATTTAGGAAAAATAAACAAGAGTTTATTCACAATACATGAAGTCACTCCTTTCTGAGGAAAATAAATAATGACCAGTCAGTTTGGCTGCCAATTGACCGGCCAAAATAATCATTTATGTAATAATTTATTTGGATTTAAATGTTGTGTCTTACAAAGAAATGTTCTGTCATCATAAACAATGAAAAGCAGAAATAGCCAAATCTTGTCAGATGTTTTAAATAGTATAAACATTAAGACATGACTATCTGGAAAAAAAAAAAGTGTGTTAGAGCTGGAAAATCCCCAGCCTATGCTGGGGTGTTTATTAATCCTAGGACTGCAAATAATGAAGGTGTGTTCCTGGGAAGAATGTCATTGCTATGTTGCCTTGTAAAAAAACTCTGAGATATGAGAAGAGAGAACACTTTTTGAAGAGTTTAAAATGTGTTGCAAATCTGTGGCTTTTAGTGAGCACAATAATTCAAACATTAGAATAAAGAAAAAAAGTGTTATCTCTGTGAATTTAAATGTGGCACTGTTGCACGTATCAGATTAGCTGGTTTGGGTATTTCAGACACAGCTGATCTCCTAGGATTTTTTTTCTAGAGGACAGTCTAGAGAATTTACGCCAAATTGTGCGAAAAACAAAATAACATTGAGTGAGACATTGGTCACTAGACTTGTCATACTCGCATTGGTGGCATTAATGAGTGAGTGAGAGTTCTGTCAGAGGAAACAAGTTGTCCATAAGAGAATTCACAGGAAAATGGACAGATTGGTTCGCACTACCAGGAAGGATACAGGGTATCTTTTAGCTTGTATTCATACAGTGCAGATATAGTGCAAATGCTACAAGTGCATATTATTAACATCTGAGATTTTTTTTAAAGGATAAAGATTTAGAGTCACAGCTATAGGAAGTGTGTTTGAATTGTTTGTGTGCATCTGAGGCAGCATTAGTGTGTTACTGCACTGCTGTTTGTTAAGTTTGAAGTTTGCATTTTAACGTTTGCTGGTTTTGTATTTATTTTGAGTTTATTTCAAATTCTAATGTTTTGTTGCTAAACAGAGATTAGATTAAGATTTTATTAAACAGTTAAAATGATAAATGTCAAAGACGAACAACTTTTGAAAAAAGGGAAGGAGAGAGAGAGAGAGAGAGAGAGAGAGAGAGAGAGAATTAAATTCACTATCATGAATATACATGGGTATGCAAATTGAAAATGCTCTCAAGACATCCCACCATCTGAATTCAGTCTCCTCCCCCAGAACCATGATTACACTGTGCCATTATCTGTGACTTTCCATGACGCTCACCATCCAAGGATTTTCGATGGTATTTTAAGATAATTTAAGATAGACAAGGATCTCAAGAGGAGACCAAAATCATGGATTTACAGGAACAGTAAATTTAATCAGAGACTGCCATTCAATCACTGTACAACTGCTGTACGAGTTTGTAGATAAAGGTTAGCCATGTCACCATTTATGGTGTTCTCTAATACAGGGGTAGGGAATCAATACCGGGCCATGGATCATTGGTTACCGGGCCACACAGAAACAATAAAAAAACTATTTCTCATTTTAATTTTATTTTCATTTTATTGAGTATTGTAGTACACAGGGAATTTTATTTTAGAAAGTGACCACTTCCGTCTGTTCCTTCTTGCAGCACTTGTTGCAGCACCTTTTATGCACCGATACATTAAGCTTACAAGCAAACCCTAGCATTAATGAGTAAAAAACAACCTTGTTGAAGAGCTTATTTTAAAGGGAAGAAAGACCCAATGGTGAGGCAGCAGAAGACTCTAGCACTTGCAATGAAAAGAAAGCTGCATATTAAAGTAAATACCATGAGTCCTACTTAAATCATGGGTTTGTCACAACAGGTAATTCACATGCTCCAAGTCCGCTCGGTATAATGTGGAGACTGGCTGTTCAATAAGACCATAGTAGAAATATAGTGCATAATATTTAATGTAATAATTACATTTACATTATAAATAATAAATTATATACTTTATTAGATTTTGGTACAAGCCTGATCCCAAATCACCCATTGGTCTGTGGAAAAATTCACTTGCATGAGTCCGTGGCACAAAAAAATTGGTCCAGGTTCAAAACCCAGACAGAGAGCTAATCCATCCACCAAAGGGCTAACTCTCAGTACCGGTCCCAAGCCTGGATAAAATGGGAGGGTTGCATCAGAAAGGGCATCCCGCCATCAAACCTGTAACAAACCACATATGCGGACCATGTGACCTATTGTGACCCCGTACAGGGATCAGCTGAAAGAGCAACTGTACAGGAAATTCTATTTCTATAAAATGATTACTCTATTTGTATTCTACATTTATGACATCGACCATCAAAAAGCTTTTCTCTACATTTCATATTGTGTTTTGTTGTGTATGTGACAAATATAATCCATCCACCCATTCTCTACACCGCTTATTCTACTAGGTCGCATGGAATCTGGAGCCTATCCCAGGAGCCTCGGGGCACAAGACAAGGTACACCCTTTACAGGATGCCAGTCTATCACAGAGCACAACCAGAGACACACAGCCTGGACAATTAGAGATGATAATCATCCTACAAGGCATGTATTGGGACTGGGCAAGGAAACCAGGGTACACAGACGAAACCAGAAAGGCATGGGAAGAATATGCAAACTCCACACACAACACACTGGAGGTTGGAATTAAACCACTACAGGGCTCTCAAGTTTTGAAGACAGGCAAGCGTGACATCTCCACCGACCCCCCCTCCCCCCCCCCCACACACACACAAAATAAATAAATAAATACATACATACATACATACATACATACATACATACATACATACATACATACAAAATAGTAAATAAATAAATAACAATAATCGGAGAGTTGTGTTTGGTAATGATCACTGACCACATTTTAACCAAATACAAAGTATTTGTTTAATTTCATTTATTAATTTGTGTGTGTGAGAGAGAGAGAGAGAGAGTGTGTGTGTGTGTGTGTGTGTGTGTGTGTGTGTGTGTGTGTGTGTGTGTGTGTGTGTGTGTGTGTGTGTGTGTGATGTGTAATGTTGCTCCCATTTAAAACAGTTCGGCTCAAGCCCAAACATTTTTAGGGTCTTGATTGAGGACAATGTCCCATCCAGAGACAAGCTGTTTCGTGTGGAGGTTTTGTTCAAACCGACCATCAAAAATAGCCTCGCTAATGTTTTTTGTTCATTGGTTGTTGCGTTAAATCTTACCCAGATAGTGCTATTTTCTGATTGGCTAGTGTGTAGCCTCTTTTTTGATCGACTGATAAGTGTCAGGCTCGACAAAGAACTCCAGGGGAGACGCGCTTGATTCCTGCCTGGTTCCATAGAGACAGCGGTGCGGACAGATACATTTTGGGCGCTGCGGCTTATTAAATATATGATAAATAGTCAAAAAGTTTTTCTGCATGAGAAATACGATGTGTACGGGAGAGCGTGAGAAAAGACCCAAAGGTGTGACTGTCACTCTCAATGCGTGACACTTGACAGCCCTGCCCCTAAGCCTGGAAGTGTTAGCCAAACATGCTAACCACAAAGCCACCATACAAATATAATTTGAACCTGAATTTATTATCACTGTGAAATTTGGTTTGCAGCTAAAGTGCAAAAGTAGCAATAAAAGATGTGGGTTTACAATGACTTTAATCAGAACATCTGCCCATCTATTATTCATGCTTTTATCCAATTAGCCACACAAGCATACTAATCATACACTCACAGGTAAATAGCTTTAGTTAATCACATGAATTGATCACATCACCTCTGAATTGAAGTGAAATCTGATGTCATGTGATACATGATGGTATCATTTTTGTGCTGGTTTGAGTATTTCTGCTGACCTCCTGAGATGTTCAGTCACAACATTTGCTAGCATTTTTGTAGAATGGTACAAAAATATACGGTGAGTCCGAGTTCTGCAGGCAAAGACACCTTGTTGTTGACAGATGTCAGAGGAGAATGTCCAAGCTGGATTGACAGAGAATATACAGAAACAAATCTAACAAAATTTTATATATATGTGGTAGAACACAGCATACAATGATGCAGATGGACTACAACATCAGAAGACCAGTCCAGGTTCTACTCCTTTCAGCCAGGAATAGGAAGGACAAAATTGGCAGAGACTCTCAAAATAATCTATGTTTACTGAGATCACAAGGTCTTTCTATTACGTGTATATACACAGACAGGGTAGATACACGGGTACAGCAGCTTGTTAGCATTATGGATGGACAATATTCATGGAATGTTGCAGTACAATAAAGATGTAATAGCAGCATAGTGATATTTGAGTTCCAGCATGCAAACTGCTCTACAGCACCTTGCTGCAGGACATCCAGTTTTACTCTAACAAGGTTCTGTCAAATATTACCAGGTTAAAACGCATTGCCTGTTAGCATTCTTTTTATTTTATTTAATATAAACTACGTATCTTAAAAAAGGACGTCTCACATAACTATGTAAACATAATGAATAACCCAATAAAATTGAGTGCAAGTCCTTTTTTGCTCTTTCTCACACTTCTAGTGTCTCCATTAGAAAAACCATGCTGTCTCTGTGACATCCTTTGAGTTTGTTCTTTGAAGAACGAATAAAGTGAAAAAATGTTGTTTCTTTAGACTCAGTAGGGGAAGGAAGGGGCAGTCTAAAAATGTGTTATTCTGTTTAGTTGTTGTGTTACCCAGGAAAGAGTAATGAGTAAGCTTCTTATGCAGGAAAAGTTTTGAAACAGTTATCCATGCTTTTATCTCAACTCGACTTGACTACTGTAATTCTTTGTACTCTGGGTTACCTCTCTCTTCCATCTCTCGTCTTCAAATGGTAGAATGCAGCAGCCAGTCTACTCACAGGTAGCCGCAAACAAGACCATATTACACCAATCTTACGTTCTTTGCACTGGCTGCCAGTCCGATACCGTATCGAATACAAGATTCTGTTATTGGTTTACAAAGCTCTCAATAATGTAGCTCCCAAATATCTATCAGATTTGATTGTTTTGTACAATACTTCAAGATCACTTAGATCCCAAAATGGTCATCTTTTACCGGTACAACGATCTCGTCCGCAACGCAGGGGAGACTGAGCTTTTGCGCTAAGCTGTGGAATAGCTTGCCACCAGTCAGAACTGCTTCTACGTTTGTTGAATTTAAATCCATGTTAAAAACACACCTCTTTTCCTGTGCTTTTAATTGTTGGTAATTTGTACATGTTCTTTTATATCTATGTTCTTTCTTTTTTCCTTTTCTTTTATATGTATGTACAGCACGTTGGCAAGCTCAGGCAAATTTGAAATGTGATTTATAAATAAAATTGAATTGAATTGAGTAATATCTTATCTGAGGAGACCCAGGACACAAGGCAACCCTAACCGCAACCCACAGGGCACAGGACACACAAATAATGTAATGTAATGTCAGCCAGTCTTGGTAATGGAATACCTGGAGGAAACCCCTGAAAAGATGGTAGAGGCAGGACTCAAACACCCAACCCCACAGGTGCGAGATAAATGTTATCATAAGAAATGCATTCCTGTGCACTTATACAGATGTCACGGGCGATGATGTCAAATAATGTTTACAGCTAAGCGGAAGTTCATCCAATCAGGTTTGTGAAAAATTTTAAACCTATTCCAGAAACACTATGTAATGTGTGAGAATTCACCCAATTGCAGGGCACCAGACACACACACATGCACACACACACATATATACACACACACACAATCACACACCTAGGGGCAATTTAGCATAGTCAATCTACCTACCTGCATGTTTTTGACTGTCGGAGGAACCAGGGGAACCCGGAGAAAATTCTACACAGACAGTAATTCGAGCTCAGGATTGAACCAGAGACCCTACAAGGAGGTATTGAGGTAAGGAGGAGGTATATACTGTACAACACTTCCCACTGTGCTTCCCACGTATGTTTACAAGTAAAATCTTGCTTTCAAAAGACTGCTGAAACCACAGTCCACAGAGAGCTTCCAAAGCATGTACAAGATCTTAATGTTGAAAGGTATCGATCGGGAGAAGGATAGAAAAGAATTTCAAAAACATGAGATGTTCCATGGCATAGTGTGAGAACCACCATTAACAAAGAGAGAGAATGAGGCATCAAGAACGTGACGTACCTCCAGAATTGATAAAAAGACAAAAAGCTAGCAGGGAGGCTGCCAAAAGACCTGTGGCGACAAAGGAGCTTCGGGAATGTCTGACAAGTACTGGACAGACCCAGGTATTCTTCTCCAGTCTGGACTATGTGGTAGGGTGGCTAAACAAAGCCCTCTCTTTCTCACACACGCACAAAAAAACAACAACAACATTCAAGCACGCCTTTAATTTCGCCAAACTAAGTGGCGAAAGTTTAATTAGACCAAGGTGGAACTTATTTTAAAAAATCTAAAATATTTGTTTTAGTCAGGTTATTACCCAAATAAACCCTATATAATTCTGTTTTATTATAGAGTTGAAGATCTTTTAATGCATAGTTTACATTATCTGTCCCCTGCCTTTGTATGTTCAGAATATATTAGGACATTCAGTACTACACAGATGCTGCCTGTGGGACCATGTGTGTGAGGAGCATCTAATGTCCCGTGTGCTAGAACTGGAAATGAATGACATGGTAAAACTCCGGCTGGGCCGAGCAAAGGTCTGCAAAGGAATGCGCTGCTATTGTCTGAGTGAAGAGGGAGGGGGGGAGCCATTGATGAGTGCAAAGTAAAAGAGTGAGCCTCCTGGAAGCTCTCTGTCTCTCCCTTCTGTGAGAACCTCTCGTAGTCGCTGGCTCTCTTGGGAGCTCCGGTCCCAGGGTGCACAACAACTGCTTTGTTTCACCAATAAACACACACCCCAGCGAAACACAATCAACCTCCCTCTCTCTCCGGTTGGGAAAACCAGGGGCTTCATTTACATCTCATAGGACAACATCGTCCTCAGGAAATCATTACACCCATGCTGATCAGCCTGCTATACAAACAGGACATAGTAGATTTTGATAGTGAAGTCAACAGATTCACTGTTTCCATAATGAGCTTTCTCACAGTTGTAGGACGTGTATATAGACTCTAACCTGTAGCCTATAACTTGTAGTTATTTAATCTTCGGAAGCCTTTAATAGTTACCTAACATTAGTGTGTATATTCACAATGTTAATAATACACGCTAGATAATTAGCTTACTCAAATTGGTACAAAAACAAAACAAACAAAATGAGCTATAGAGTATGTACATGTTTTACATACAATATATTTAACAAATCTACACAGAAAATAGCTTCATTGTTTAACATGAACAGGGGTTTAAGTATGAAACAAACTTAAAGTCTTTTCCAAGGAATTCACTGGCGGACCTCTTCCACTGCCGTACTAAATATCCACTGCTTCCCCAGGGCTATGAAGCCTTTCATACTGCTACAAAATAAGTAATCAGAACCCTGTTCAGTGTAAAAGAAGCAGCACAACTGGTCTCGAGTCAGTGTGCAAGTAAAATTCTCCCAGCACCCTAGAGAGAAGCTGCAAATGGGCTTTTCAAAGCGTTTGACAGCTGGGACCCGGGCCAAAGGTGACCCAAGCAGTTGTGGAGGGCACAAGCTCAGCAGCTGCACCTCCAAGTTTGCTTCTTTACTACACGCTTTAACCAAAATATCAGGGTTCAAAAGAAGGATGGAATGGTATACGGGGAAAAACTGATGGTTTGGTAATCGCACAACTAAATATCAATCATGTGACCGAATATTTACGCTTAACTTTCCCTTATGTAAAGGTTTTTATTGTATGTGTGAATAAAATCCTAGAGACCAATCCAAGTGTGTGGACGGTTGCCAGTGGCCTCATTAATATTCATACAGCCTGAAATGAAATACTCACACATGGCTCTCATTATCATATTTAATACACGAGCATTCGGTAGAAATTCCAAAACATACGGTTTGTTGATGTTACGGATTTCTTTTAGTCACACATTTATATAGGAAATAAATCGTACGAGGGGAACGGAGAACATCATGCCCCCCATACTGGTTCTATTCATCAGACTTCAATGGCTAAAGTCTGGAAACTCCATAAATTACAAATAAATTTGTAGGTGCACATTTGTGTCTTAAAGGTACTTTCTATAGCAGAGTCTGAGAACAAAGGCAGCTCTCATCGACTAGAATCTTTTAGGAGTAACTGGTCAGATTACACACTTTTTACTAAAAGCAAAGTCAGTCAAAAGAAAAAATAGTAGTATTATGTATTATTGTGTTATTACGTATGCCATACATAAGCTATTTCTGACAAGTTTAGAAATATGAGCTGGTGTGTGTGTGTGTGTGTGTTTGTGTGTGTGTGTGTGTGTGTGTGTGTGTGTGTGTTGTGTGACAACATTAGCATCGCAGAGAGGTGAGTCAGTGCCAAAGCATTCCAACTCTGATCAGGATTAGCCCCCACCACCCTCCATGAGATTTCAGCCCCACACACACACACACACACACACACACACACACACACACACACACACACACACACACACACACACACACACACACACACACAGCCCCACACACACGAACCTACAACAATGTACAGAGAAGGAGGCGGGAACTGTCTCCAAAGGCCTCTAATTATACACTTAAATCTACTGAAAAGAGAGGAATGCATTTTCCTCGACTCATTTGATGGAATAGCTACAATTTGGAGTATTAAAAACTGTTTAGGCAGGTTCTTCACTGCTAAACGTCTAGAACCCCCTCTAAGTGGGCACTTGATTTTCTCGAGAAAAGAGACTGCTCTTACTTTGAGACTCTTGGGTTCCTTCGAGTTGCCACTCAGTTTTGTTGAAGTGGTCTACGTGAGGATATGTCTCGTTCTGAAATGTGCTGGTTTGTGACCTTGGGGATTTTTTTTTGCAAGGCTACGCTCAGCAACTACTGGATGGAAGCACCTGGCTTTAGGTCAAGTAGATCACGGAGACGGCTGCAATCTCTATATCTTTACGTATCCATATCTCGCCGTATGCTGCTGATAAGGCTGGATATGTTTGTGCAGCAGATGAATTTACACAAATAAGATGTCTGAATTATACTTTACAAAGACAAACTGTCAGGAAAGAATTTAGGCGGCATTAAACACACTGTCCTGTCTGTGCAACAACTATGATGTTTAAATACAAAGAGAGGATAACAACATTAGTAGACTTGCCGCCGGTTATTAAATATAATGAATCAAAGAAAGGGAAAGAATGCTTAGATAATCAATCATCAATCATTTTGGAGCGTATGGTGAATGTCTAACGAAGAACAACACAAATTTTTCCACATGCTCAAACAATAATCTAAGTCTTCCTTAGTTACACCCGGCCACACGACTAAAGTAATCAAGTTATGTAATCTAATACCAAACTGCAGGCTGAATTCACATCCTTCACATTGTTAAGCACCTTCTTAAGCAGTACCTTAAATAATTGTTCCAGAGACAGTGTAATCACAATCGTGAGTTGGATTCGGAGGTCTTGCTTTCAGGATTTGTGAAGAATTTTGCTGTACCGCATACATCCACTTTAAATATCATCACAATTATTTCGATTCTACATTTTCTTTTCTGTATGGTCTTTTTTTTTCCTGTTTGAAATATTCTACTAGGACTCTTGTTCCTGCAAGTGACTATTTTTGGGCACTCTGTGAGCCAGTTGGCAAAAGATATGCTTAAAATATATGAAACATTTCAGTTAGTGCCATTAGACATACTATACAATATTTCAGTCATCTGCTGTTTTTTTTTGCACAACTCTTTATATTATCCAAAGGACCTGCTGCTAAGAAACTGTGTTCATTCTGTTACTGCACGAAATATTGTTTGAACATTCAGTATTTACACTGGTCGGTCAGCGCTGTTTCTGTTACTGTTTATTGTCTTTTGTGTATTGCATTTTTTGTACTTTTTGTATTGTCTTGTAACTTTATGTCTGCACTGTCTTGTTTGTCCTGCACTGTCTTGTCTGTCTTGTCCTGCACTGTTTACACAAGGTTGCACAGTTGCACTTTATGTGGCTAGGACTACTTACATGTCCTTATAGC
>NC_062529.1:7795839-7897076 GCF_022655615.1 Tachysurus fulvidraco
CGCGAGACGAACACGGCACACTGTCAGTGAAGGAAGAGGGTGGGGGTGCCAGCTTTGGGAATAGTGTGCCCATGACAGGGTTCGATGCCCTCTTTAGGGGCAGAAATGGCACTCTGCTGCCCCCGGAGGAGCACCTTATGATGGAGGATGATGAGGAGGAGGTGGTGGGGTTGGACGCTGATGAAGAAGAGGAGGGGGTGGGAGGAAGGGTGGGAGTTTTAGTGGCACAAAGGGCACGTAGTCACAGCCGAGAGGGGAGCGAGGAGGCTCGAGGAAGAAGTGAAGCACACAGTGAAGAGGAAGAGGACGACGACGAGCTGGTCTCCACGGACCTCGCTGCACTTCTGCCACCAACAGGCACTGTTCCAGTCTGTGTGTGCCCACTATGCAGCAAGGCATTCCCAACGCCTCACGCTCTGCAGCCGCACCTGAGCTCACACTTTCGCGAGCGGGAGGGCGCCCGCACCAAGCTCTCGCCCGACGCTTCGGTGCCTACCTGTGCTCAGTGTGGCAAGACCTTCTCATGTGCATACACGTTAAAGCGGCACGAGCGCACACACTCGGGTGAGAAGCCCTACACTTGTGGCACATGTGGCAAGAGCTTCCAGTACTCTCACAACTTGAGTAGGCATGCCGTGGTGCACACACGTGAGAAACCTCATGCCTGCAAGTGGTGCGAGCGCCGCTTCACACAGTCAGGAGACCTGTACCGTCATATACGCAAGTTCCACTGCGCCCTCGTCAAGACCCTCTCTGTCGGATAAGCACACTCCTTTTCTACTCTCAAAGGCTGTTTTTGACATATATATGAAGTATTTAAGCATAGAGGGGAGTCCTTCTCTAAACCCTAAGACACAGTGGTTGCACTCGGCCGGCTGTAGATACGTTAAATTTGGATCCAGTATTTTGCTGTATTTTTAATGCAGAGTTTAGGACTCAAGGTCCTATTGGAGTCCTTCCACCCAGTGGAGAAGTGTGAAGTGAAGCTTTCTGATGCACTTGGTCTGTCACTGGCAGCGTCTTCTGAAGTTCAATGATAAATATGAGTATTTTTTATCATGTCGACAGTAGTATACATTGTGAAGTAATCGAATCTCACTGAATGGATGCAACGTTGTATTGACGTGAGCAATTGAAATTTTTAAGTTATATCTGCAAATTAATTTAATCATAGATTCATAACTGACCGATTTTTGATCAAAAGAGAAGTTGGAAGTGATTATTTGGCTGTGACTAATTTATCACTTCTGGGGAAACAGGGTCATGTGTTTCCTCTTGAATTGGAAACTGTTTGTGAAGTAATACAAGCAATGCACAAGTCATTTGAAAAGACATGTACTAACTTTATTATTACTGTAATACTGCAGGTTTTCTGCAAAAGAACTAAAATGAAATCAAAAAAAAATTTTTTGAGAGGCTGAATGAGGTGACAAAGGACCTCTGGATGTGATTGAACTAAAATAACCCCTTTTATTAATTAGCTAGCATTTTTTTGGTGGGTCTTTTATTAATCCTATTGAACTGGGCAACACTAACAATTTGACAAATATTCTGGTGGAACATGAATGTCGGAGCCTTTATTTCGTTTTTTTTTTTTTTTTTTTCAAATGAACTTTATCCTTTCTTCCTACCTAACATTTTTGTTAGTTGTTTTGCTTAACACTCACAGGTTAAGTTCTATATATATATTTTTAGTTTTAATGACAAGAGGCACTAAAAGGCCACATAATACTGTTTCATTTTTTTCCTGAGAAACTTGATTAGAATTCTTTATTAGTTCTGTTGGTTCAGGGTTTACTGTAAACATCTGAAGTATAGACAGTTGTTAGGTCCTAGTACGTCCTATGGGTACTGTTTCGGCTACACTGAATGGATTGATTGTAAAATCAGTTGCTGTATATCGGTTTATCATTTCACTGTAACTTGCGTAGATAAGCCATCTGTAATCGCTGTTTGTCGACTGTACATACAACACTGATATTCTGTAGGCTGCTATTTCTAACTGTATATTTATTGTAAATATGCATTTTATTTATCTTTTTGTTTTTTGTTTTTTTTTGTTTTGTTTCTTGACAACAATCTGAAATCTCTCAACTCTTAGGACTTTCGAAGTCGAAGTCTTCCCTCGGTTTGTTGGTATGTTTTAAAGCCTGTGATGCTGTAACTTTTTAACAGATGTAGCAGATTCAGAAGCACAACATCACCAAGTCCTAGAATTGAAACAAAAAAAGATCCCAGGTATTTATTTAGGGAGTGAAACATCACATTCTGCTCTGAAACTACTGGAACTTTTACAACCGATGGTGTTTGTAAGAGTGTTTGTTTCTGTCAGCGCAGCTACTCGGTGTAATATCTCCTGCAAAACACAACAGAAACATTAGAGTCGGTAAGGATGTGAGCACAGACGTGTGAGGCTCACTGACCGGACTCCACCCTCAAAGCATTTCTTCATTGCACATTTGTCGGGCAGCTGTTTTTGAATTTGTTTAAGTTTTTATAAGCTCTGTGCATGTTAAAAAGGCTCTTCCGTGAAATTCTCTGTGAAACACTGGAAATCAGTGGACTGAACACAACAAACAAATCTTAATACAGTACATTTTCCATCAATGGTGCGATTATATTATTAATTAGAGCTGGACAGTAGAGCTAGTCTTTTTTTTTCCCCAGACAGTCTATCTGATGCAGCTAATACAGACGAAATGGAAGGGGGTTTTGGTAAGAATCTGACTCCACTGAGATTCATACGTTGAAGTAATATGCATCGACTTGATCTACACAGTATGTGCCTTGTCGAGACACATTAATCCAACAGCAAGTTCATCATCGGGCATTATTGTCAGCCTGTAATTATTCATTCTGCACAAGTTGTTACTGAAAGCAAAAAAAAACAACAACATAATAATAATTTTATGATATATCACAAAATGTTAAAAGAACAGAATACAATATTATAATATTAGGCCGTGTATAGCGTATAGGAAACAGGTGCATCATACTTGAAGTGACTTCCTGTTTGCATGCAGTCATGTGATCAGCAGCGAGACAATATTTAACTATCACATATGACCAGCAGGAGCCTAATCACGGTTAATGCAAGCAACAGTAATAACTCCTTTAAAGATGTGCTTCGATTTGAAAAATCGAGCCATTACCTAAGGCACAGATATGCGTTTCTTTAGCAAAAGTGTGTATGTAAGCATTAATACTGGAATATCGTCTTCTAAGGTTCAGACTGTGAAACTGTATAATCACAAGAGTTATTTATTGATTTCTTTCTCGTGCAAATATTTTACTGAGTTTGACTTAAGTAATGAAAGATGCTACTAAACTGAGAACATTTTTAATAGACTTTGTAGAAGTGCCATTAGATTTAATATAATTTTTTTTTATAAGAAACATATATTTTATAGGAAACAGATGCTTTGATGTTAGTGCTCTAGTGAATGTAGGTGACAATCTGTTTGATTTTAATGATTATTATTATTATTATTATTATTATTTTTGACAGATTAACTCTGTTATGTTACAAGTTGGAATTTGTTTGTGGTTTTCATTTGCCGCTTTTGACGTGTACCCGTGTGTGTGCTGTGGAAAAAGTGACAATCTTGAGCTAGGACTTTATTTCGATTCTGTATAGATTAAATAGAGAATTTTATGTCATAACTACGTGTATTTGTGTGTATGTGCGTGTGTTTAAGTTATTTCTCTTGTTACTATTGCACTTTAATGTACTGTTAAAAAAAATATTAACCTAATCTATTTTCTAGATGTAGATCAACAGTACATTTTCATATGAATTACGTTTTGGTTGTTTTTTTTTCGTTTTTTTTTTTTTTAAACGTGTTTTATCTCACTGAGAAAGCCCAAAGTCTCTTTTCAAGGACTTATTGTCAATGAGGATCTCTCCAGGTTTCTGTTTATAAATAACATCAGCTGTTTGAGGGTTGAAGTGCTACTGTATACAGGCAACACATTGAGCACTAATCTTTTTCTCCCCCACCAACAAACATAATTTTTTTTTGCATGGCTGTGGAGGAGAAACAGAAGTAATCGCTGGTAAGGTTTGAGTAGATCGTGAGATCTGTTTACAAATTTTAAAAGCGATGACATTACAGTACATGCCATGTGACACTACAACCACGGTCCAGCTGTCTAAGTACAAACGTTCAAAAATCGAACCATAGTCATCATTTTTTATACACTGACACTTGGTTAACTATATGAAACAGAGCCTATACCTATACATATCAATAATATTATAACTCGGATAAAAAACACAACTTTAATGCATATCTGTAAGGAAAAATATCTGAAAATTACTTTACGTCTGTCAACATCTGTTTGCTGTACAGTATAGCTGCTAAAAGGTTGTTGTCGTCCTTCTTTCTTTCTCGTCTTTTACTTGTCTAGATGTTGTCATACAGTAGGCAGGGACACAATTGCCCAGATTTAAACAGTTCATACTTACTGGCTTGGAAAATCGTTGTTATCCTTAAGTACTTCACCCCAACCATGTAGAAATAAAGCTTGTGTTGATTTGCTTTGTTAGTTCTTTAAAAAAAAAAATACAGGACACATCAGTCGATATAAGTCGGTGTGTCATTGAGCTCATATTCACCGCTATAGTATGACAATTCGGATTTGCTCATTACATACTAGAAACTCTTATTAGTTCCGATATTTTGAACTTGAACCGTCAAGGCAGCTGGATTTATGACTTACTCCATTTTGGAACGATTTTTCTGCATGTGGATCTTTTTAGTTTTTCTTTGAAGGAGTGAAAAGGATTTCACCTTCAAGCTCTTGCTATCGTTATGCGCTACGCCATAAACCGACACCTCTTACTAAGCATAATGAGTAATTTCTCAGTAAAAATAACGTCCTGGATCATTTGCATTCTAACAAACAAACAGACAGGGGGACCGAGGGAGATGAAAATGCGTATCTAATTTGAAAACTGAGTGGTCATTTTTCAGTAAGCAGGCTCTTAATTATTCTTTGGCTGCACATCTAAAGAAATCCGGTGGCATGGACATGCGATTCCCACAGCCCTGCATTCGCCCCCGCCTTCATTAAAGCCCATGCGAACTTTCCAAACACACACAAACATCCCCCTCAGCATCCCAGGACTTATCCCACTAACCCCTATGTCTTCAGATAGTAGTAGTTATAGCCTCCTTATTATCGTCTGTGGTTCATACGTTCTCACTAGAAACCAGTGTGATGTGACCAACCCAAAGCAGCACCTGACTATGTAGCGGTTTGCCACTAGACTGTAAATAAGGGTGTTGGAGCACTGGGAAGGTCTTCTACACCTCAAAGATGACCCAAAAGGTTGCTTAAACAGGTCTAATGTACAGTAATTGTAGCTAATCTAAAGGCCCATATCAACTTTAAACAGAATTAAAGACGACCATCGCTTACTACCGTTTTATCTTCTTTTGTCTTTAGCTATTCTGACCTGGTTTTGTCCTCAATTATCATGTCATCATTTTGACCTAAAGAGTTTTCAAGGAACCCTTTGTCTCAGAAACGTGAGGTTGTGAATTCTTTTCTTTTTTCTTTTGTGATTTTGTTACAGTGATAATCGACTCTTCGCCATCAACGTTAGTGGAAGCGTCAAACAGTATTGATGTACTTTGATATTAAGAATAGAATAAAATGAAACGATTTTAGTAAAGGAACAAGTTACTAACGGATTTTTCCATAGATGTTATTTGTAAGTGTTATTACTTAACTTTTGTAATATCATTAGGATCTGATTAAAGTTTGAATAAAGTCTGCTGTTTCTATACTCTACTATTCAGGCCTGTTTTGTTTACCTTTAAGTATAATAGAGATGTATGTGAAACGGGTTTAGTGTAGCAAGGCTGTGTGGAGCAACAGGTTGTTATTTAAACCCTCTGTTAAAGGACGGGGTTTAAATAGGACTGTCCTCTGCAGAGATCTTTGTACTTGGTCTCAGTCATAGATTCGTTTTTATGTCAATTATAAGTAGGTTTTCAGCTTGTCGTGTTCTCCAGTTACTGTAAATATGATTCACTTCTTATAGTCGGTCTATATGAGCGTTCTCTAGAATTAAAATTTCAATCCAAAACTTGTCGAAAAGGCAGAAGTATTAAGAATAAAGTGCATTAAAGGTGCTATGTGGCTGAAATAGGACAAAATATTACTGTAAAATTACTAAAAGATGAGAGGAATATTCCAATTATTTGGAAAATGTTTCAGTATATTTCAACTCTTTACTCAACCTTACTCTTAGCACACAGGACAAAATGACCTCGATGAATGAACGCCTTCACAGACGTTCATATTAAGAAAAAAAAAACAAACACGGTTCTCTCACAGACTTACTTTATTTATGTATTCAAGCCTTATCTCGCATCGTTTTGACTTAATTAGTTGTGTTTTTGCCCTCACTGATCAAAAATGCTCATGTAATTTCCATTTAACCAGAGCTGGCCCATTTGCATGTATTCCCTGGACATTGGGAAGTCTTTGGAAGGGAACATGAAGTTGAAAACTTGGACATCTTCACCTCGTGAGGCCAGCGGTGGGAGACCTTGACCTCTGAACGCACTGCCAGGGACAGCTGGTGCCTGGCCACATTAATTTATTTATTTACCTCACAACAAAAGACAGGTGGTCACACTTGAAAAGAAGCGATGCTCCTAAACATGCACAGACGTGCACACACACCCACACACACACACACACACACACACAACTGCAAACAAGAGTGCATGCAGGAAAGTGACCCACACACTGTCAAAGCCTAGGCATGCTGTCAAATCTTTTTTTTTTTTTCTTTTTTCTTTTCCATTTTACCTTAACAAGCATAAGTCATTTCTATACAACGCATCCTCCTTTCCATACATCAAGGTTAAAAAATTCCAGTATAACTGCAGAATGAACAGAAACCCGAAGAGAGTTTTCGGTTGATATTATAATAAGTCTGTATCCTAGTGAACCAGTGTTAATGTATTCATCGATAGAGATTGAAAAGCACTGTTGTACGTCACTATGAATAAGGGCGTAAATGTAAACTACTGATAATTCAAATTCATAAAAAGAAGAACTACATCATGAATTATATTTAGGTCATTCATTCGTTCATTTTCTACCGCTTATCCGAACTACCTCGGGTCACGGGGAGCCTGTGCCTATCTCAGGCATCAATCGGGCATCGAGGCAGGATACACCCTGGACGGAGTGCCAACCCATCACAGGGCACACACACACTCTCATTCACTCACACACTACGGACAATTTTCCAGAGATGCCAATCAACCTATATTTAGATCATATTCTGATAAATTTGTAAAAATCCAGCTATAGCATATAATGTGAATAACATTGATTATTTCATTACAGTGGTGGAATATATTAGACAGCAAATTTAAAAAGTCAGCAAGTCTAAGTATTTGAGCATCTTTGTTAACGGTACTATCTGCACAAGTGGGTCAATGGAGATGCCAAAATCTGCCACTGTGCAAAAAAAATGTTCAGAATGGTTTAACCAAGAGTTCAAGGTGTTAATTTGGCCAACAAATTCCCCGATCTTGATTCGATCAAGCAACTGTGGGATGTGCTGGACAAACAAGCCTCATCCGTGGAGGCTCCATCTCGCAAATTACAGGACTTAAAGGATCTGCTGCTAACGTCTTGGTGCCAGATACCACAGCACACCTTCAGAGGGCTTGTGAAAGGGTGGGAGCCATTTTGGCAGCTCAAGGAGGACCTATACTATATTAGACAGGTTATGGTTGGTTATCAGTACAGTATATGTCACAAATAACTTGTGCAATTAAATGCTTTTTGCTTAATTTATCTCAAAATTTTTTTTAAATATGCGTCATCGGGCATCAAGGCAGGATACACCCTGGACGAAGTGCCAACCCATCGCAGGGCACACACACTCTTGTTCACTCACACAATCACACACTACGGACAATTTTCCAGAGATGCCAATCAACCTACCATGCATGTCTTTGGACCGGGGAAGGAAACCGGAGTACCCGAGGAAACCCCCGAGGCACAGGGAGAACATGCAAACTCCGCACACACAAGGCGGAGGTGGGAATCGAACCCCCAACCCTGGGAGGTGTGAGGCGATCGTGCTAACCACTAAGCCACCGTGCCCCCTCTTTTAATCTTTATTTTATTATTATTATTTATTTAAGGTGAAAATGGATATTTATTGTAAAGTGTTACCAACATTGTAATATTTTTATTTGTTCGGTTATTTTATTGCACACTTTGTTCATTTTTAGTAGCTGCTTTATGTTGGTTAGGGATGCGGTGGATCACGGGGCATGACGCAGGAGTACTATCACGCACAAATCCACACCGAGGGCAGGTTAAATTCACTAAATGACCTAGTGAACTTGGTAGAAGATACTTAACATAGCAACAACCAACATGCAAAACTAATACTATGTTATATTATAAATATCATATTATTTCTGTCTGTGTGAGCAGATTTCTACATTTACATTTATGGCATTTACATTTTTACTTCAATTTATACAACTGAGCAATTGAGGGTTAAGGGCCTTGATAAGGCCCCAGCAGTGGCAGCTTGTTGTACCTGGGATTCGAACCCTTGACCTTCCGATCAGTACTCGAACACCTTAGCCAAGTGTAGATGCCCAGTGTCACATAAATTTCCTCATGTGATATGTTCTTCTGACAATTGCACAGCATTAGAACTTTGTATCTCACCATGAAAATACAGTGTAGAACGTATCTGCCTTGTATTGTGACCTCGTGCAAGCAGAGAGTTGAGGAGTGCACAGCTGTCACTTCTTTAACGAACTTATATTTATAGTATACGCATCACTGAGGCAGGCGTGCCTCTCCCTTTCACTCTGTTTCTCTGGGCACAGCTGGTCACCCCATGATTTAACAGTGGATCCAAAGCCACACACACAAACTTAAGTCCATCCAGCAGTCAGTGAGGCGGCCCAGGGCCTTAAGGGCTCCATGGCATGCTGCACAGGGTAAGAGGAGCCGCCTCGGAAATGACGAGTGTGACCTTTTTCAGTAAAAACACAGAGGCTGTGATGAAAGCCTCAACAGCTGCAGCGTAGCTTCCACAAAAGGGCCAGCAACTGAACTGAATCATCACCATATACATTGGGGGCTTCAGAGCAGCAGGGGGCTGCGTAATGGACAGTAACGCATGGGCTAATTGTCTTCACTTTCAGTTCACCACAGCTTTATGTTTTGGTTTGCATTTCATTAGATAGCTGGTGGTTTGTGGATAAGAAATACAGGCTCACTCAGCAGGCTAGCATGTGTCATTGAGGAAATCCGACACACGTTGTGTATGTCTGTCATGTTGTATGAACAAACGCATGCTAGCGATTGGAGGCCTGGTAGCTTAAAACCCAGGAATTCCATTATAAAGTCTCTACTCTTCATCTGAACACTCACAAGTGTTAAAGGCTTTTCCTTAACAGAAAATGGTCCAAATCAAATTTCGGAAGAAAACCAAAACGTTTTAAAAGTCTTTTAAAAACCTTTATTTTTATCTTAAGTGTGTTGTATTCTGAAAATCACTGCATAAAAGCAAATGGAAACTTATAATGTCACCTTCATATTTTCGATGATCAGTGCTCATAATGTATGTATGTATATGTGTGTACTGTACATGCTAAGTACAAAAAAATACTTGATCAAACAATACTTTAATCTTTAGAACGAGCATATATCTTATTCTTCTTATGGACCAGAGCTTTTCCTGAGAACACTGTGTGTGAGGGGAAAATACAACCACCAATCACACACGCACACACACACACACACACACACACACACACACACACACACACACACACACACACACAACTAGGGACAATTTGTAAACAAAATTCAACCTGCTGCCATATTTTTAGCAAGAACATACACAACTCCACCAGACAGTAATCCCAGTTTAGAATTAAACCCCACCTTTCTGTAATCCTGACGGTATCAAATACCTTACCACTGATATCTTACTCTGATCTGATCTGATCTGATCTGACAAACTGCAGTTCTGACTTTACTTCTATAAACAAAGACATATGTAACCATACTCCTAAACAAATATATGTACCAGTGTGTTTCGACATCTACTTGATCAAAAACACTGATGTACTGTACAGGAAATAGAATTAGGTGTTTACAGAGCTATTTTTGTAACTGTTACAGCTATGCCATTTAACAGGCTACAGTGTGTGACTGACATTATATTAACAGGTTTCTTACTTCCATAATCAGCTCTCATAATGTTTGTGTAAGAGGTGTTCTGTCTCTGAAATATTTATTGATTCAGAACTTGAACACAAAATTGATTGACTGTGAATGATTATTCTTTTATGGAACACACACACACACACACACACACACACACACACACACACACACACACACACACACACACAAAACACCTCATACCTCATATTATATATGTATTTATTACATTTCAAATTGCACATGGAAAACATGTCGTGCTAAAAATACGAATCCATAAAATTATCATGTGGACGTGAATAAATCATCCAAAATATCATATGAAACGTGACATAGTGTTAATCGTATCAATCCATCGATTTATCATGTGAAAGTAAACGAATCTGTATAAATGTATGTAAAAAAAAAAAGTAAAGTGTGTATATACTCACTCACTCACTCATTTTCTACCGCTTTATCCGAACTACCTCGGGTCACGGGGAGCCTGTGCCTATCTCAGGCGTCATAGGGCATCAAGGCAGGATACACCCTGGACGGAGTAGTGTGTGTATAATTCACATAAAAATAAAATAAGTGACTTAAAATAGAACCACGTGACGACTCGTTCGCTCGATCGATTTTGAAAATGCACGTGATTCACGAAAATGCACGAACTTTTCTGTAAGGGCCATGTTTAACTTGATACTTTGAAAAGTTGGGATTTTTTTGAATGAGAATGGCATGCCTTAAGGTCTTTATCTGTAGCAGGACCTTCTATCATAACCGACTCTCAGGCCACACTGACGCCTCAGCGCCTGTACCAGCTGCTCCTCTGCCTGAAAATCAACGTCTGTCTGCAGACACCAACTGGTGCCAACCACAAGGAACCATGCAGCCCAAGCGAGTGTGACTCACACAGCCGCACAGCCGCAGGCCCTATTCCTAGAGGTTACTCTTTAAGTCTGAGGCCAGAGAGACTTTTTTTTTTTAGATTTCTCACAGATTTTAAATTAACAACTTTGTAGCCCCAAAATTTAAATGTTCTTTATAAACACTTCATTCTCCTTGAAGATTGTGTATAATACCAGAGAGAGCAACTTTGCACTTTTTATTTTAAATCTCACTCACAAACTGTCAGATGTATAAAATGTAAATTTCAAATCTATTTTGAATCCAAAAATCATCCTAATGACCTTCAGTATGTGAGTGAAGAACTGTCCCACTTATTTTTAATTTTTTTTATTTATTCGTCCTCTGTATTTAGTAAAGATCAATGATTTATGTAATTGTTGTATAAGATGTATAAAACACTACTTGATGTGTTGTTTTTTTTAAGTGATCCAAGACATGGTTGGTGTGATACAGAGATGCACAACTCAGAGCAGAGTTACTGTAATAACAACACCTCCAGAAGTGCTTTATTCCTTTTATACCACGGCGATTAGCCCGAATGACAGTTATTTATTTATTCATGAGTATTGTCAAGCTTTTCACCCTTTACAGCTCCATTTAATATTGTTCAATATCTGAATATCCATAACACAAGTTATTTTCTGTGTCCGTTTATATTACAGCAGCTATAAAGTCTTTTTCTTAACAGCTTCCTAAAGATAAAAAAAATAAATAAATCTCATGAAGAAAAGAGAAAAAGCCCTCTGTATCCAAGTCCTCTGTATTGGGGACACTCACGGGGTAGAAAGCTTACTGACTGTTATAAAAAAAGAATCAAACAAAAACATTTGCTTGTCACATATACAAGCACAGCACATTATAGAATATTGAAGTTCTTTCTTCACATATCCCAATTTTGGAGATTAGGGTCAGAGCTCAGGGTCTGGAGCAGAGAGAGGGTTAAGGGCCTTGCTCAAGGGACCAAAGGTAGCAGCTCGGCAGTACTGGGGCTTGAACCCTTAGCCTTTAATCAACAAGCCAAAGCATTAACCACTTGAGCCACCACTGCCCTCTGCCTTTGTAATGAAATTAACACTGCAAACGCCTTAAATAGATATAAAGAAAAAGTCTTCTCGGGGTAACGTCATCACATCAACCAGGAAATGTTTTTTACTTGATTTTATGTGGAGATTCTGCCATACAAGTGTGAAAAAAAAAATCATTTGAATTACAGCCAGAACTACTGTCACCTTCTGACCATGAAGATTTGAGAATGTGTTATCATTTTAATTCCTGTTGCCTTGGAACAATAAACAAATGAAAAATGTGCTTGAGATCTAGAAAAAACTTCTGTCCACCATCCACTTTAATAGGAACACCCCTACATCTGCTCATTTGTGTTGGTATCCAATCAGCCAATCATGTAGCACCAGTGCAATGCATAAAACCAAGCAGATACAGGGAACTTTAATAACTTCGGTTAATGTTTACATCAAACATTGGGATGAAGAAAGAAACGTGATCTTGTGAATGGTTTACGTATTTCACAAACTGCTGATCTCTTTGGATTTTCACACACAACAGTCTCTAGTCTCTTTTACAGGAGGTCAGAGGATCTGTTTTAGTGTGCTAAGAAGTCTATAGAATCTCATGTAATGATTTCTTACAACTGTTGTGAGTATCATGCACAAAGTATTGGGCATTGGATGAGCCACAACACCGGAAAAAAAAGACATTTGGTTTCACTCCTCTCAGTGAAGTACGGGAATCTGAGACTATCATGAGCACCGACTCACTCAGACTGTTGAAGACAGTTAGAAGTTTAGAGAATAATCGATAGGTCTTTTGCCGTTTTTATCTTTCCAGGTTCTGTGAATTTGTGCCCATGTTCTGAGAGGCTTTTCTGTTCACAACATTTCAGTTACTTTAGACTTACTTTTAGTACAGAGCAGTTTGGTCATTCTCTGCTCTGTCTCATCAACAAGCAGGTTCAGTCTGCAGACCTTCCAAACACATGATACCTTTTCGTTTTTCCATTATTCTGTGTAAACTCTAGAGATTTTTACATGTAAAAATCATTGTCTGGTAACACCATGCCACATGCCATGTGTACAGTGAAAGGTGAGTTTTTACTTGTATAGTATAATGTATTTGAAAATAATTTGATGTATGTACATTTTGGGTTACGTTCATTGTTCTTGTTCACACCAAGTTTGACCCCTAAAGCATTGCACATGGTTAAAATGAAGAATGTAAATAAAATGCTTTTTGCTAATAGGACTAAAAGATAGATACTGGATTTCTGTAATATCATGCAACTGAGTATAAAGTTGAGGTATCCTGCAGTGCCTCATGACAATATCAGGATGCATATTCATCAGCAAATGTGTGTGTGATCTGATCTTTGACCTCCTAGCTTGGCGATGTTCCCATGGGGAAGATCTTCTGCACAAAATAATTCAGTTAAATTATCATTCATTCATTCATTCATTCATTCATTCATTTTCTACCACTTATCTAAACTTCTCGGGTCACGGGGAGCCTGTGCTTATCTCAGGCGTCATCGGGCATCATGGCAGGATACACCCTGGACGGAGTGCCAACCCATCACAGGGCACACACACACACTCTCATTCACTCACACACTATGGACAATTTTCCAGAGATGCCAATCAACCTACCATGCATGTCTTTGGACCGGGGGAGGAAACCGGAGTACCCGGAGGAAACCCACGAGGCACCGGAAGAACATGCAAAACTCCACACACACAAGGCGGAGGCGGCAATCGAACCCCCAACCCTGGAGGTGTGAGGCGAACGTGCTAACGACTAAGCCACCGTGCCCCCCTCAGTTAAATTAACGAAAGGTAAATTATATCAGATATATCACTCACTCAAATAAACACACTATTTAGCCAAAGGTATGTGGGCACAGAGCCCTGACCTCAGCCCCACTGAACACCTTTGGGATGAACTGGAACACCGACTGTGTGCCAAACTCACCAGAAGAACTGTGAGGATAACCAAGAAATAAAGACAACAGGTTCGAATTGAGAAATGTTTATTATTATATGTTTTATGAACTGAGAAAGGTTAGAAAATAAAGTTATCTAATCTTATCCAGACAAAATATATAGAGATTATTGATTTTTTACGGTTAATCCTGGCAGACGTTACAACACCACACTGCCACAACACAGCTCCAGGGTCCACGGTTCAATCCCGAGCTCGGGTTACTGTCTGAGTAGAGTTACACATGTTCTCTCTCCCTGAGTTCGTGTGGATTTCCTCTTCTCAAAACCACGCAGATAGATAGATCAGCGTCGCCTGTACTAAACTTTCCCTGGGTGTGAATGGTGTCCTGTCATGAACTGACATCACATCCAGGAGTGTAATCATGCTTCACACCCATGGTTGCCAAGACAGACTCCAGAGCAGGATAAAGCAAATATAATACGAAATTAATCATTCTTTTGTCTCTGTTAAATTCATTAATAAAAACTGAAAACATAACAATTAAAAATAGCGTTAAGCTAGAATTTACGAGAACATTTCAATACAGTGTTAGAGATTTTAGAGTAAATATAATGCTCACTTTTCTTCTGTACCATTTATTTGACACAGGGACACAGAGAGCTTGGAGCCTACTCCAGATTACTCCAGGCATGAGGCAGAGGACACCCTGGACAGGGTACCAACCCATCATAGGGCACCATTGTAAACACACTCACACACTGCAGACAGTTTAGAGATGCCAGTCAGGATACACCACATGTCTCTGGACTGGGGAGGAAAAGCCGAATATAAACACAATGAAAACTTGCAAACTCCACACACACAAAGTAGAGGCAGAAATCGATTCCCCAACCCTGAAGGTAGGAGGCAAATACGCTGAGCTACCATGCCCACTGTTTGCAAACTGAATAAAGGAAATTCATTCCATCCTCTGAGTTGCAATACAGAGAAAATATGTAATGATTACAACGATCCAGGACACAAAGAGATTAACATATATCTTGGAATTACCTTAAGCAACCAGACTTACTTTCTCTCATGGGGTATACAATCCAGATTTGTGTGTCATTATAAAAACCTACCCTATTGCGGTCAGGATCACAAATATGCATCTGGATTTAGATTTAGATCTAAATAGACCTCTTCTTGGGTGACATCAGTGAGTGAGGATATGAGTCATTACTCATCCACTCTATGCTATAACATCAAAACAGTGCTTATTGTCTTCTTTAGGATCTTTAGTATTGATTTCATATTACATTTCATTATTGTTTTTAGCTGTAGGTCTATAGTATCCAAATGAAGGTATTATGATGAATGATGAATGAGACATGAGGTGAAGTGCAATCTTTTGCCAATTTGTATGATACCATCCAGAGCTGTCCTTAAGGTGTAATCCTTGTGATACCATACAGGGCCATCTTTAGGGTAAACACGAGATACCATCCATAACTATTTAGCCACCTCAAGGCTTCACAGTTCATTCCTGAGCTCGAGTTTTTGTGTGGAGTTTTGCTCGCTCACCCTTTGACTTTGTGGGTTTCCCCACAGTTCCTTCATTCATTCATTTTCTAACGCTTCTCCGAACTTCTCGGGTCACAGGGAGCCCGTGCCTATCTCTGTGCCTATCATCGGGCATCAAGGCAGGATACACCCTGGACGGAGTGCCATTCACTCACACACTCACACACTACGGACAATTTTCCAGAGATGCCAATCAACCTACCATCCATGTCTCTGGACCAGGGGAGGAAACCGGAGTACCCGGAGGAAACCCCCCGAGGCACAGGGAGAACATGCAAACTCCGCACACACAAGGTGGATGCGGGAATCGAACCCTCAACCCTGGAGGTGTGAGGCAAACGTGCTAACCACTCAGCCACCGTGCCCCCCCAACAGTTCCTCCAACCTCCCAAAAACATACTGGCAAGTGAATTGCCCCTGGGTGTGTAAGTGGGTGTAGGAGTGTTCCTGAATCTCATCCAGGCTGTATTCCCATCTTGTGAGCCTGGGATAAGCTCTGGACCCACCACAACCAAGCAGTTACTGACGATATTTTGTCATTCATCATTTTATAAACATGCCTTACTCCTCAAAAATAGTTAAAGCCTTCAGTAATTTAGTAATTTAAGTGTTAACAATTGCAGTTCATTGTCCTTTTACCGTTTATTCTTTAAACTCACTGTATAGTATTTTAGCTTTTTCAAGATGTCCTCTAGTTAATCATCATGATGCTCATGTTGTTGTACTGCCCTGTGTATTTATATTATTGTGTTGCATCAGAGCGTATGCACAGTACAATATAGTCCAAATTACTGACTTATAGACTAAAATAGTCAGTTACGGATTTACTGCATCATTTATGTATCAGGAACACAAGCATCGTGTCTTAAGATGCGTACTGTAGAACAGTAAAGCTTTACACTCTATTCTTTATAAACAAGACTATTAATCAGTACTTGTTTTGGTTAATTATCGGTGGTGTCTTGTGTGAATATGACTAAATACATACATTATTAGTTGTGATAATATGCAATGAATTATTTGGTAAAAAGTGACTGGCAGCTTATCACTTTGAGAACTTATCAAACCTGAATAAATCATATTGTATTATAAAGTGCAGTTTATAGCTCTTAAGGATTAAACATGCTTTCAGTAAGACCAATGTTCTAAAGTCAACATTATTTCATTTCTTTATAATATTAAAATAGGTCAGTATACACCAGTCAGCCATAACATCAAAACTGACTGGTGAATAAAATAAAATTGATTATCTCATTACGGCGACACCTGTCAAGGGGTACAATGTATTAGGCAGCATGTAACAATCAGTTCTTAAAGCTGATGTGTTGTTAGTAGGAAAATGGGCAAGAGTTACAAGAGTTAATCTGAGTGACCTTGACAAATGAAGAGTTTGATGTGTTGACTCCCACAGATCTCAATCTGATCAAGCAGCTATGGGACGTGCTGAACAAACAAGTCCGATCCGTGGAGGCTTCACTTTGTATTTTACAAGACGTAAAGGATCTTCTCCTAACATTTTGGCTCTAGATACCACAGCATACCTGCAGAGGTCTTATGGGATACAGGCTTTGATGAATCAAAGCTCTCTGGGCAGGACAAGGAGACCTACTCCAAAATAGGCCGGCGGCTTCAAAGTTATTGCTGATTGCTGTAAGTTGCATATGTGCTTATATGTACATAAGCGATACAGGACACATGTTAAAGTATTAGTGTCCTCAGAAGTCAATAACACTGGCAATTCTATACTAATAAAATGTTCATTTAGATATTTACTTCATGCTCAGTGATTTGCATATCAAGGAGATTTAATAAAGGATTACAACTAATAATGCATTTATTAGTCAAAAAACAGATCCCCAGTAAAGAACCAATAGAAGTGATAATGAATAAAGTCTCATTTATGACCGTCCAATTTTGAGCGAACAATGAACAAATCCTGATATGTTTATAAAAAATAATGTTATCTGTGGAACTATGCTGGTTTAAGCCTACATCAAGTCACCAGAGTTATTTGTTAGACTATAGTACTGTAGATATAATATTCCCTTCACCTACATCCTAAACTGCTTCTCAGTCTCACTGGAAGAATCCTTCAATCTTCAGACTTTCATTCTAGCCACATAGGAGGTATACAGTACATGACAGGAGTCCTGATTGGAGAGCAAAATGAACTGATTAAACGGATGGAATCATGTTTGCAGATAATATGGGAGCTCCAGGTAGATCTCTGCAACAGGATTACATTTCAGAGAAAGCTCTAAGAAGAAGAAGCTTCGAGCCCTAAACAATCCAAAGAAACCCTAAGAGAAACAAATATTTCCTAGAAATATGGAGTATATGGAGGTAGCAAAGAACTCGCCTTTACTGTCAAATTCACATTACTACGGTGGAAGTGTGGTAGTTTAACCCAACATCCATGACAGTCAGGTGCTGCCCTCTAGTGGATTTAAGGCTCATCATTCTTAAGCTTTTAATTAAGTTTTAAACTTAACGACTCACTTAAGTAAAATTGGCCGCATATTCACAGATTCGAGTTTCCAGAGTCAATAACTCCTGAAATAAATGCTCTTATTACACAAATAACACCTCTTTTTTATCATAGTAATGTAGAGAGGCAGATACAACCCAATATACTACAACACTTATTTTAGGGAAATGTTGTAATATTGCAACGTTGGGCTCTGCTAAGAGCAGAATTTCTGTATTTGTTCTCACTTTGTCTGAACAAAGTGTCTTTTAAGCATTTGCTTAAAAATATGAAAAATCATAAAATATAAGCAAAAAGACATTTCCACTAAATAAGTGTTGTAGTATAACTAAGTTATATAAATAAGTGTTGTAGCTAGTTCGCTAGCACGATAACTAGCATGAGGCTAATTGTCTACCTAGACGAGGTCGCTTGTGAGATACATAACATTAGACTGTATCACTGTAACACCAACAGGATTTACTGTAAAAGCAGTGAAACATTAAAATCACATGGTAGGATAAAGCTATATTTTCTACAGTGAGAAGGCTGAGTGCGGTCCGGAGGAGCTCTTTCTCTCCGTAGGCTGCGGTAAATGCAGTAACCCGCACGGGCAGAGAAAGCGACGAGACCCGGGGCAAGAGCGATCTCGCCTACAGTCCAGTTCTTCACTTCAGAAATGCTCTTACAGCCATCGTGTCTGCGGAAGATGTAGAGTTGAGTTGAGTCAGAAGTTGTAGAGTGGTGATAATGGAGACGATGTTTATCGGCGAACAAGCAGTGTTTTAATTTAAACTATTATCACTATGGAGCCAGTTTAAATATAAATAAACAATTATACAACAACAAACACGCAGATGACGTCAAAGATGGACAGGTTCAGGAAGGTGGTATTGGCTGAGCTGCGGAATTGGGTCACGACGAGGATGATGATGATGAAGATTATTATTATTATTATTATTATTATTATTATTATTATGTTTGCATTTGTAACACATACACTTTAATACATTACAGTTACACTTATATATTAATATATACTTAATATATTAATAATAACCTTACTTAATTAGTTAATATACTTTATTATTAGTTATTTTAGACTATCGGTTTATTTATTGATTTATTTTATTAAAACTTTAAATAAATATATTTTTTATAATAATAAAGAACATTTGCTTGGACTTTTTTTTAGTTATATTGATTCGTTTTTAAAACGGTATGAAAACGTGAAAAATGTTCCGTAGATACGTTTAGTTTTGTTGAATGGTGAGTTTGAATGATATAAGAATTCATGAAGTTTGAAAGCTGAGGTTATTTGATGCTTTTGCATAATGCAAGGCAATGAAAGGTGCTTCAGTTCCCATAGACCGTTGTTGTGCTAACTGTGTGAAGAGGTTTGTAAATATGCACACAGTACTCATAAATGCAGGTCACTGACTGTAAAAGAAATTGTAAAAAAAAAAAAATCCGAGAATGCTTTGCCGCCATCTGCTGGCAAAACTATTGGATGACATTAAGTAATCTGATCTGTTAAAGGCAGTGTCTCCGATTTTTGAGAAATTGTTGGCCACAGAGGGTTAACCAGAGGGTTATCCTTATTAAGTGGATGACATCACACATGACTACATTAGACTCTGTGTGATGTCATCCACTTAATAAGTTAATGACAGAGAACATGCATGCATCATAGCTTGCTCTGTATGGGGCTGTGAAGCTGCAGACCAGTCAGACTGCCGTATAGTTTAATGCATTTTGCACCGAATGTTTATATATCTGTTCCTGAAAACTCCTGCACTATATATTGCACTAATATTGCACACATGTACTTTATGTAAAACAGTTACTAATCCATTTTAATATGATTATCTGCATTTATATGCAATACATATATTGTTACTCTGCTATTGCACAAGTAATTTTATTTCTATCATAACAACTTTTTTTTCTGTTTTTCTATTTCTATTATTTCTATTTTTTTTTCTACTTTTATATTACACCATCCAAAAAGCATTTCACTACATCTCATACTTCGTATGGTCGTAAATTTGGATCTATTTCCAAGCAGCTGCAATAACATTCTGACCAGAGGGTTATCCAAATCATACAACAAAATCCCAAAAAATGTTATGTACTACGGTCATGACCTGAAAGATTTTATCAGTCAGTGACTCATTTTCGATTCCTCACCTGTCATAGATGTAATTATATCACTTCAGAAGTGAGTCAAATTCAGTAATCAAATAATGTAAGAAAGTTTAAAAATAAATGATTAGTTCAATTTAAATTGCTTACTGTTCGACATAGAAGATGTGTGGTAGCCTAGTGGTTAAGGTGTCAGGCTACCAATCAGAAGGTTGTGAGTTGGAGCCCAAGTCCACCAAGCTGCCACTGTTGGGCCCCTAAGCAAGGCGCTTAACCCTCAATTGCTCAGCTGTACATGAAAAAATGAGACAATGTAAGCCGCTCTGGATAAAGGTGTCTTCCAAATGCTGTAAATCAGAGGTGTCCAATCTTATCCACAAAGGTCCGGGTGTGGGTGCAGGTTTTCATTCCAACCAAGCAGAAGCCACACCTGATTCCACCCTGGTGTGGCTTCTGCTTGGTTGGAATGAAAACCTGCACCCACACCGGACCTTTGTGGAGAAGATTGGACACCACTGCTGTAAATATAAGACACAGCTATTTCATATTACAGCATTTTCTGTATATTTCTCTGCAAACCTTTTTCAAAATTAAAGAGCACTGCCTTAGCCATAAAAGAACTTGACAATAAAACAATGATCTTATTCCTACACCTTACTTATCTTGTTTCCATGGCATCATTATCTCATTATCTCGCCTTACTAAGCCCCTTTAGTCATGACTTAATGAACACACATAAAACTTGTAGCAAACGCATTATATTGAACGTGTGATCTCTTTCCCGTGACATCTAGTTAGATCTTTGGTCTCCTCTCGTGCCAGAGACTCGGTTCCTTTAAGAACCTTTCATGCCCTCGCGCGACCGAGCATGCGCGCGTTGTGCGTCGTCGTTCAGTCACGTGTTTCACGTCTACTCGAGTCCCTCTTGTCTCACAGTGGTGCTGTGGTGTTTGCAGTCTGCCCGGAATATAAGTGCTATTTCCGTCGAGTACAGAGAATGAGTGATAACGACGACATCGAAGTCGACAGTGATGTACGTCACCTCGCTCTTCACGAGCTGTTTAACGGTCTTGATTATTTATGTAGATCACAGATCATGCGCGTGCTACAGTCAACATCTCAGCGGCTAGCTAGCCTGAAAGCTACCGGGTTAGCTAGTAGCTTGTAGCTAGCAGCTAATGGCTAATAGCTAGCAAGCGTTGTTTTGAATGCGGTTTCTCGACAAGTTCTATTTTTTAACTGGCTATGTAATATACATTTGATTTGTATACGGAATGCTGGGTTTCTGACTCTCAGTAAACTCGTTTTTTATTTTTTTTTACAGGAAGAGTCGTCGAGATTTCACCCAGTGGTATGTAGCCGCTTTGCTAACTCCTGAGCTCCAACTGCTGCTGCTGCTGCCGTCCTCATGTGGCCTTTAGCTCGATTACCTTCCTGGGCTTCACTAGTCTCAAATATTTCTGTAGAAAACATGTCCACTGCAGCCATCAGATCTTTGTATCGCAGCAATTCATACTTTTCATACAATTCATTATTCCAACTTTTCCTTAAATAAACAAACAAACATCGGCTTCGTAAATCGCACAAAAATATGATGGCACAGAGACAGATATCTGATAAATCAGGACGCACACAGATTATAAATGTGACTCTGTTTACATCCCCATATGTTTATTACTACAGTCAAATCCTTCATTTTTACTGTATCTCTAAAATCCAAATAGCGTTTCAGAACCTTTTCTACACCGTCTTATAGAGACTAGAACACTAGGTTATCCACAGAGAAAATAATTCAGAAGCTTTTATGTTATTAAACACGTTTTGTTTTGATGATTTAACATGTGCTAGATTTCCTGCACTTGTTCATCCAATGAAATGCTTTCTAGAGCTCCCGAGTCCCGCCCCCAGGGCATTTAAACACGGTCTCATGGTATAGTGACTATACCCCATACTATAGTCAGATGTTTGTTCATATTGAATGCTTATTGTTTATACTGTAGTATGTCCATGTTTGCTTTTACATCACTGGGACATTATGCTGGAGTGTTTTACCTGAGGGCTGTTAGCTTTTCATCCTGATACCCTGCTACCTCAGACTGAAAACATGACTGTTTTTACACCGTTCTTTTTCACCATTCAGATACTTAATGCCGAACTTTGGCTCAAACGTTGTACAATTTAATCCACAGCGTCTCGGCGTCTAATACGTCCTCGTTAATGTCAAAGGGTGTGGTTTATTCGATATGTTCAATGATTATACTGTTGACATCAAATGTTGGTTGACAAGTCAACAAGATATATTTAATAAAGGCAAGCATGACAGAAAGATTTGTAGACATAAAGCAAACATTAAGTGGACCACAAATTGGACCTACTGGTCTGAGTAAGGTTTGCTTGTGGGCTGTTTTAGATGGTCTTAGATGATTTGATGTGTCTACAATGCTTGTTTGATGTTTAGCACCTGGAATGCTAAACTGAACTTATAGATTTCAAATGTATAAATATGGCTATCGATCTGTTTAACATGTTTCTAATAGTTCAGTTTTTGTATTTCTGCTTCTTTATGCCATTATGGAATTAATTTGAGCGAAAAAGACACAGAAAGGTCCGTCTGTGTGAGCATGTGTATTTTTAAAATGTGTTAAATTAGCCCATATATTAACTGCAAGGGGGCACGGTGGCTTAATTGTTAGCTTGTTTGCATCTTTTAAGGGTTTACTGTACTTCAATAAACCCTCCCTTAGACCTGCATTGTAGGCTGATTGACATCTCTTGTAGTGTGCAGTGTGTGTGTTTGGGCGAGCGAGTGTGTGCGCCTTGCGAGAGCTTGGCACCCCATCCATGGCTTCCCCTGCTTTGTTCCCCAGAGTCCCTTGGGTTGAACAGAAATAGAAACAGAAAATTGCTGCATGATAAATAGGCTACAGAACTTTATAATTCTTTATTCAAAAACCTCCCCATTCGTACAATTTTCCAAGCAGCTAATGAGTTTGAACTAACAGGAAGCTCACAGTAACTCAAATAACCACTCTTTACGTGGCAAGCAGAAAAGCATTACACGTTGCACAAAACGCTGAACCTCGAGATGGAAAAATTTCACATCGAGTTCCACTCCCATCAACCAGGAACAGCGATCTGAGGCTGCAGTAGATCTGACTAACATGGGGAAAATCACATCATGATGCATGATATTGATTGCAAAATACTGTTTTCATTATGTTTTGAATTGTTTAATAAGCCACACCAAATCAAATTTTGCAATCATTCAAAGACCGTGATACAGTCTACGGAAAAGCTTATTGCGACAGTTTATCAGGATGTCAATGATAAAGAGAATTTTTTAAGTAATGAAACTAGAATGATGACATCTTGTAAGAAACACTATCATTACACAGCCTGTTTGCGTTGTTCTTTGGTAAATCACTTGATTGCATAGTGACGAAATCATTGTCCTTGGGCAGTCTTCCTCATTAGTGGAACTGTAGTATGCTGTTGGTAATGATACTTATTTTGTGTCTGTATAAGAACACGGGCTGTTTTATTTAAACTGCAGGCAGACAAACGGGCACACCACAACGCACTGGAGCGCAAACGCAGGGACCACATCAAAGACAGCTTTCACAGTTTACGTGACTCTGTGCCTTCTTTACAAGGAGAGAAGGTTGGAGGACGTTTCTCAGTCAGTCATTTATTTGAGTTCAATATCAAATGCAATATTGTGCCTTTACTGAATACAGTATGTATGTGTGGTGGACTGGGAAAACGGGACAGAAAAACATAGTTGATTTTCTGTCCGTATTATTTGATCTCTCAATTTTATTATTGAATGCCACAGAAATGTATTTGCTTTTCAAGTCTTTTTTTTTTTTTTTTTACCCACTTCTGAAGGTGACCTCTTTAAAATGCCGTACTTTGTCTCTGCTCGAAATCTGTGAAAAAGAAAAACAGATTTTAGAGCTGTGTAATTTTCAGAATAATAGAAAGAAGAAAATGACACCAGTTTCACATCAGATTCCCAGACCGCCACACATTTCTTTGAATGCAAAAAAAATGTATACTCTTGAATTGTCATTTATTTATTGTTTATGCTTTAATGATTGAGTACTGTAGTAAATTAAGCCACACTCACACACCCCGATCAGCCATAACATTAAAACCACATGTCTGTAATTGTGTAACTCCCCCTTGTGCATCTAAAACAGCTGAGACCTTTTAAGGCACTAAGACATCAGCAGCAGACCCTTTAAGTCCTGTAAGTTGTGAGGTTGGAGCCTCCATGTCCCAAACTGGTTTGTCCAGCATATCCCACTGATTCCTGATCACATTTAGATCTGGAGAATTTGGAGAACACCATGTTCTTCAACTCATTCCTGAACAATATTTGCAGTGTAGCAGGAAGCATTATAATGCTGAAAGGATGTGGTAGCTCAGTGGTTAAGGTGTTGGGCTATTTATTCGGAAGGTCATGGGTTCGAACCCCAGGTCCACCAAGCTGCCACTGCTGGGCCCCTGAGCAAGGCCCTTAACCCTCAGTTGCTCAGTTGTAAGTCACTCTGGATAAGGGTGTCTGCTAAATGCCGTAAATGTAAATGAAAGAGGCTACTGCTGTTTGGGAATACTGTTGCCCTGAAGGGTTGTACTTGGTCTGCAACAATGCAAAGGAAGGTGTCATCCACATGAATACCACAAGGTTTCCCAGCATTCTATTGCCCAAAGCATTATTCTACCTCTTCTGGCTTGCCTTCTTCCTATAGTGCATCCTGGTATTATCTCTTCTCCAGTTAAGAGATGTATTCACACTCAGCCATCCACATGATTTAAAGTAAATGTTATTCATCAGACCAGGGCCCCTTCTTCCATTGCCTCATGGTCCAGTTCTGATGCACATTGTTTTCAGGTTTTCAGCAGTGGACCAGGCTATGACAACTTTGGCTGTTCACTTTGATGCACTGTGTGTTCCGACACTTATGTCATACCCAGCATTCAGTAATTGGTGCTACAGTAGCTCGACTATGGCATCGGATCAGACGGGCTAGCCTTCATTCCACACGTGCATCATGACCCTGTCGCTGGTTCATTCTCGCTTTTGGCTACTTTTGCTATGGTGCAGTTTTTACCATCCAAGGCATAGCAGGAACATCCCACAAGACCTGCTGCTTTGGAGATACGTTGACCCAGTCGTCAAACCATCACAATTTGTCCTTTGACAAAGTCACACAGTTTCTGTCTGACGAGATAATCGTCACCTTCTGTTCCCTTCATCTGGCAGTGGTTTTAATGTTACGGCCGATAGGTGTAGCTGGCATATATGATTGCATCATTTATGTATTTGGCTTTTCATTTTAAAGCTCTTTTAAAGCTTCTAATACAAGTGTTCCAACCTTTAGAGGTCAAATGATTAGTATTGTTATCTTGTTCACGTTGGAACCTCCTTGTCATGATTCAGATGTGTGACAGAACTTTGTCAAACAGGCTTCCCGAGCTCAGATTCTAGACAAAGCCACAGAATATATCCAGTATATGCGCCGCAAGAACCACACGCACCAACAGGACATCGATGACCTGAAGAAACAGAATGCTTTGCTGGAGCAGCAGGGTAAGTGTGAGTTTGAAAGCATTTCTTACTTGTTTCACTTATACTTTAACAGTTAATCTTGAGTATTTATAATCTGATCTTTCACACTGTATATTCCTTAACGCTGCGTTGACCTTTTTATTTGTATATTTCTGGTGTCATGATTAACGATAAATGCAGTTTCAAATAACGGCTTTTCGTCACATTTAATAGTAATAAAAGGACAGGTTTGCCACTTTGCACCTGAGCATGCATCGATATCTTTCACAGCTTTCTACTCTTTTAGATGGTTATGAAGTTTGTCCTGTAGTTAATTAGCTGATATCCAACTTCTGCCCATTTGTCAGTAATTTGTCGTGTATTTCCCGCTCGCTATGGCGCACACGTCCGTGATATTCAGCATCATGCAGACTCATGGTCTGTTAAACATCTAGCTGTGACACTGTACACGTTTACTGCCACAAAAGCAGTGCTAATCCAACTTAAACTCTCAAACTTTTCCTAACCCAGGGTTAAACGTAGTGTTTAGAATGACGATACCCCAGGGTTAAGTGCAATGTGAAAAGCCCTAGTATTCGGCAGATGCACTTATCCAGAGCGACTTACATTTTCATTTAATTTTATACAACAGAGTAATTGAGGGTTAAGAGCCTCGCTCAGGGGCCCAGCATTGGCAGCTCGGTGGACCTGGGATTTGAACTCAGAACCTTCTGATCAGTAGCCAAACACCTTAACCACTAAGCTACCACATTCTTATACTGACAAGTGGCAGAAGAAATGAAAATTATTATAAAAATAATTAATTGTATGAAATAAACTAGAGCATAAAAAACTGTCGTCCATCACTTCAAATCAAGACAGAAGCAGGTTGTGTTCACTAGGTCTCGACTGGGTCCTACCATTTTATCTTTATTTATAGTCAAGTTCCCTTAACTGTTAAGCATATTCTGTTAGACTGTGAAGTTTATGATACTGCCAGAACATGTTTATAGGCAATGTCACCTAAGGCCACGTTCACACTGAAAGTCTTAATGCTCAATTCGGATATTTTGCTCAGATCGGAGTTTTGTTTGGCTGTTCACATTACCTTTTAAAATGTGGCCTATATCAGATACCAGTGTTAACTGTTTGCTGTTTCGAACTGACCCGTATTCGCAAACGAACAATAACAATGACGTCACACGCAGCACGCCGTCGCGTTAAAAAGTTGGCGAGGTTATGGAAGTATTGTATCATCTGGTGCAAGCAAACATATCATGTAATGCTATAATGTGATGTATTCAATGCAAACTTTATGAGCTGGTTCACGTAACCACTTTATATAACACTCTTAACACACACACGTTCCAGTCACGTTTGTGTCACGTTTTCACCGGCGAAAACTTGTCGATGTAGATTGACGTAAAAGTCGCATCAAATCCGCTTTGGTTGTTCACACTGCGGCCACATTTGAAAAAAATCCGATTTGGGTCTGATTCAGGACCACCTATGGAAGTGGCCCAGATCTGATTTGAAAAAATTAAGGGTTTAACTGAAGGGTTTAACTGCTACATCGGTACAGGCCTTGCTCAGAAAAATGCATTCCGCTGCAATTACTTTCACTTAACTTGTGTCAACTTTATCTGTCTATTTGACCCGTGGACAAACATCTGTATTGTGAGCCAACAAAGACAACAAGGCAGGACTGTACTCTGTTTGAAGGGTTTGCTTATTATTATGAAAACATCGGGTCACAAGTCTTAGCCATTCAGCAGTTTCCTTCACTTAAATACGTAAATAATTTAGTGGAAATATTCTGGTTATTTTCCCTGCATGCTAAACTTTTCTCCTTAGTAATATTGGCAGTCATAGACTGCATTTATCAGTCAGCATGATCACCACTGACCACCTTTTCTCTTACTAAATCAAGTAGTTGAATCCCCTAAAACAAGCCAGAACTGAACACTGCAAGATTATTGAATATTGAGAGTGTAAAAGTCATTATCTGAATGGCTCTGTACAAGTAGGGAATAATGTACTATGAGGCATGCTGTTGTAAGAAAATGTACTGTTTTTTCCCCCCATTGATTTAGTATAACAGCTCAAAATAAAGATGTTGTTCATTTATTTTGTTGGTTGCAAATGTTTTACTTGGTACCTGACTGATCCTCTGTGATCCATTTAGATTCAGTCTTTTTTTTAAGGGGCTTAAGCCGCCTTCACACTGCACACGACAAACGAGCGCTGATAAAAGGGACGTCATTAATTTCCTATGGAGAGTCGCAAGGTCGCTGCGTGAGGTGCCGACCATTTCCGGATCCGTAATTTTCAGATCCGTTTTGAGAGTTGGATCCGTTAAAAAATGTGAACTTTTGCGACTACACCGCACCCGATATGCCGACCGGATGTGATGTCCAATGTCCAATGTTGTCCAATCAGGATCGTGTGCGCGAGGTGATAAGAATTATTAAAAAGTATTAACATAAACTTTAGTAATTTTTAAACTTTATCCAAAACAATCTTTTTGTTTTAAATACAGTGTTGTTGATAAAAAAGTAATAAATTGTTAATATTTATGTGTTATGTATTATTTTTAATGATGTTCCCATGTTTCCTCAAAAATTATTTGCGGTCTTTCTGGATTGCATTAATTGTTTGTACTCCTAACTTCATTCACCATGATAAATGCTAATTAAGTTTGCAAACATTTAGCCCATTTCGGTAACGCGCTTCCATGCTTCATTTTTCTCTGTATGATTCAAGAGTTGGATCATAAAGTAACGGGTGTTCGGAGACCGCGAGAATCTTCTCTCCCATGTTGACGTCTGCACGATCATATTGCACATTAAGTGCGAATGTTACTAGGGGGCCAAATCCGACAGTCGGGTCCGTTTGTCATGTGCAGTGTGAAGGCAGCTTTACATTTACATTTATGCCATTTGGCAGATTCTCTTGTCTTGTAAGTTGCAGAGCGACTTAAATTTATCTCATAGAAGTGGCAGTTGAGAAGTGAGATTCAAACTCACAACCTTCCGATCAGTAGTCCAACACCTTAACCACTGAGCTACCACATTCTCTCCAGATCTGACAATTTATCAAAGTCTTTTGGGGTTATTTCACACGTGACTGCTTTCAGTAGCTCAATCAAGTAGAAAATCAAGAGGGGAGGAGCTACTTGGGTGACATGAGCATATTCTAAGTCAATAAACAAAGCTATTTTAACAGGAATGTTGATTTCTATGTTAGTATTTCCAAAATTACTTGTTATGGAACAAAAAAAAACCTTGAGTCTTGGATTATAGTGTTTACATTTAATCCTCACAATGTCACAGCCATCTGTAGCCAGGAGTCCAAGAGTGTCTGGGTGAAGGCATCGCTCTGCGTTCTCCCCGTCAGTCAGATAAAACAAATCAATCGTTTGTGTGTGTGAGAGCTCATGTATGTGAAAGAGGGCAGTCGGCACTCCGCTCAGAGTGCGGTCAGCTGCACTGTTCTTTATTATGAGCAGCAATTGCCGTGACTTCATGTGACGTGTCTAACTATTATGTGATTAGCGAGAGCCAAAGTAACTAGAGGAAGGGAATAAGAAATAAAAAGTTTGATATTTTGTCTAAACTCTGTAAAAGTTCAAAATAGCTTTAATAAGTTAAAAATGAAAATGCCTCATATTTTCTGTCTGTTTGTGTGTTTGTATGTTTGTTTTTTTGCCCACATCAGTTCGTGCTCTAGAGAAGGCCAAGGGTAACACGCAGCTGCAGGCCAGCTACTCATCAGACAGCAGCTTGTACACCAATCCCAAAGGCAGTGCCGTGTCAGCCTTCGACGGTGGCTCCGATTCCAGCTCCGAGTCCGAGCCTGAAGAGCCGCCTACCAGGAAGAAGTTGCGCGTGGAGCCCAGCTAGATGCATCCATCCTGCCTATCAGACTCTCTCCTCTATCTTTGCCCCTTTCATTCTCACCCTCACCCACAACCTGTTCCTTCCTCTCTTTTCTCCTGTGTGTTCAGCAACCTGGGGAGTGTCTTGAGAAAGGCTCAAAAAAGTTTCAGCCTTTTATCTCTCAACAGCGAGGGCACTTTGCGCGTGGATCAAGCAAAGCATCATTTTCCCTCCAAGGCGTGGCAGCTTGGCAGTTTTAAGACTGCAATATTTTTCAGCCTCCTCAAGTAGTCAAGCAGCAAGTAATGTAAAGCGACATACCATTGTTTCCCAAATAAGCTAGGAGCTAGAAAACGGAAAATAGGCGTTTCATAAAAAGAAATAATATTCTACATTTATAATATTTCTAATTTTCCTTGAGAAATACAATGGTGCTTTTTAAAAGAACACAAGGGTATGTTAGCTGTGTATGATCCTGTATGGAAGACTGGTGTTCTCCCCCTTTTTTGACAAGTATCTGTTGCTGAATTTCTTTATTTAATGGAATGTTGAGGCTGTATTTTGTTAATGTGTTGTTTTTTGCCTGAGATTATAAGTGGAAGTAGCTGGCCTCGACGTTTCCATAGTCCCGACTTCATAGTTTCTGAACTTGGATTTTTAACCTGCTTCGCCAAAAGAGGACAACTTTTTAATACAGGTAAACTTCCCTCCAGAAGTTGAATGTTAACGCGTAGTTCAAAAGCAGTTTTTTTTATTACATGTATGTTTGTCCCTTACAGTATGTAGTATGTGGCACTGTATACTCTTCAATGTCATTGTCTTGATGGAATAACTTTCCCCGTGAAACTTGCCTGCCTAGGGAATGTTTTGGTTTCATTTGAAAGAGTGTGTATGAAATATTGTGCTTTTATTCCATTCCATGGAAATTACAGGTATGTTGTACATACTGCCAACAGTTGTCTTGCAAGTTGAGGCATACCTTTACTATGAGACTCCAAATAAAACTATTTTATCTTCGACCTTATCAGATGTGGTTGTGCTGGTGGGGGTGGGATTTCCTTCCATTTCTGGATCATAATTTTTGGTGATGATGATATGAACATATAGTTTGGTTTGTGACTATTACAACAATCAAGCCTTATACAAAAGTGCTGGCTGAGTTTAGATTGTGAGATATTAAGGTATCAGCATCATCATTAAAGTTCCTGCTGTAAAATGCACGGAAACCTTCGGCACCAAACACTGTGTGTGAGACATGTAATTGTTGACATGTAGCTTCCACAGCATTGGCCTGTAATGGCCTGAACTTGTCCATTCAGTTTTTGTGTTGATTGTATTTTATTTATGAACAGTACATTTGTTAAACTCTGTGTGTTTTATGTCATGTCCTTTTAAAAAGACCTACACTTTAGATCTGTGGCCCGTTTCACCCTTCTGAATGTCTACATTTTCTGGTGTTACAACCATGAACTGAAATGGACTTATTGGGTGTTAACGGTCATCTACATTTAAAGGGGTAAACAGGAGCGGGGAAACAGCAATACAGTACACAAAAATATTTACATTTATTAAAAACAAAATAATAAAATTGGGACTATTCTGATATGGCACAATTGATAGTGCATGGTGCAGGGTTGACTCCCCAAACAACATCCTGTGGACAGAAAGTGACACTCAGGAAAGACTCAGGATGATTCTTGCATATGGTACATGAGTGGGGAAAAAAAGGCTTCTGTACAGTCAAGTGTGTTTAATAAATTGAGCAGTACTGTGTTTAAAATTCAAAGCAGCCTTCCTATGCTTGATGTACTCGTACTAGCCCCAATACACTACCACTGCAGTGTTGAGAATGTTCACCTCGCCAAATGATTGTCCCTTTCTGTTGATGGATAAGGTATCAGTACTTTGCTCAAACAATACATAGTATAAGTGGCAAGAACCTGTCATGTGCTTTGATGCAGTAGACAGGTCAGGATCTCAGCATGGCCTGTCATGAGCCATCAACATTATTTAGTTCTATTTGCTTATTTATAATGCAGGTGTTTAGTGAATCATGCATTTTTTGATTAGTATTAGAGTTATAATGCAAGGCGATATGGAAAACTTTCGTTGTCAGATTGAAATTGAGTTTTCACCAGCTTCAGATAGGTTGCATGGAATAATTGTGCAGCTGAAGACTAAACTTTCAAATCGGTAACAAAAGCAAATCGTGTTACAGATAACTTGAAAGTCCATTATATGGCCAGAGGTATATAGACACCTGTATGACACTGGTATGTGGCCCATAACAGAGTCCAGTCTTCTGGGATGGAAAGATGTCTACAAGATTTTTGTGTGTTTATGGGAAGTTGTATCTATTTAATCAAAAGAACATTTGTGAAGTCGGGCAATAATATTGGATAAGGCCTGGCTTTCAATAGCTATCCCAATTCATCCCATAGGTGTTCAATTGGGTTGAGGTCAGGAGTCAAGGGTTTATGGCTTTCAGGTAACTGGAGTTCACATATACCTGGCATTCACCGAACAGATAGCGAAGCTTGATTCATCGCTCCAGTGAACACGTTTTTGTGGAATCCAGTAGTGATGTGATTTACTTCTTTCTACCTGACTTTTGGTATAGACCTGGGAGTTGGTGGTCGGAGTCCGCTAGGGGGTCACAGGTAAGATTTTATTCTGAACAAATACTCACCTTTTGGCACTGTCTTCCCACAATGTAATATAACATAAACTTAGCAGTTTGTGGCTTGTAGTCATTATAGCTCAGCTGCTGATTAGACATGGAGTGATTTCATGTCAAGAAAGAATACAGAGCCATACTCCTGGTTGAAGATAGTTTGTGTCTTTTCCTCAGCCCTACTCAACAACGACTGGATCACCTCGCATTCTCTATCCAAGCCCAACCATCTCACTGAATAAGAGGTTCAAAACAAAGTTGTTATTAATCTTCATTTGTGTTTCACAACATTTTCATTCTTAAAAGTGGGTCACACTCAAAATAAAGGTTATGAACTGCTGCCTTAGCACACATTTCATCATCCCTTTGCCTGGGTTTGTGTGGTCTGCTGCTTTGTAGCTGAGATGATGTTCCTCCAAATAGCTTCCATTGCACAATAACTGGTGTTTACATTTTATAGGGCAGATCTAGCAAGACCTAAATTCATAAGCTGATTTGTGAAAAAGGTGTATAGTGCCAAGTTTAGTCACTTCAGTACATACAACCCATTCTACTGCCAGCGTTTGTCTGTGGAGCGTGGTATAAAACTATAAGTAAGCTATTAGGGTGCTTATTCTTCAAGTTTATGCATAGCTTGAAAGAGCCTCGGTTGGGTCACATAGACATTTTATGTAGATTTTCATGATTTATGTGTTTGTGTTTATGTTAAGTGTACATTTCTGACTAGTTTCTCATTAAATAGCATGCAGTCTAGTTAAGAGACCATTTAAAAAATTGATCTATAGACCAGTTAATAAGAATTTGAGATTAAACAAAATAGTATATAGTGTAGTATATCTCATGCTGTCCTGGCACACAGTGGCACTCGCTGCTGTAAAATGATATATGTTTAAAAACCATGTGATCCCAGCTAATTCTTTACAATGTACAACTCTTTCTGCGAACTATCTGCCAAACCCAGGCCAAGCTGATTAAACTGATAGACAATCTGTACAAACTGGTAAGTGCTGGTAGACTGGACACTAAAACAATTAACCTGCAGGGTAAGATGGATTAACAGTTGGGAGTGTGTTTGGAACTGGTAGACATTTGTTAATTCTTTTTTTCCTTCAGTAGAACGATTAGCCTTGAATTCAGAATAATCCAGTATGAATTTAATTTTTAATGCATGCAGCTTAGTTTTCTATTGAACTGGGTCATATTATAAACTGCTCAGTCAACCAAAATGTATGCATTTTGTCATACAGCTATATATTTAAGGACATCCCTTAAAAAACTAACCACCCTGTACAAATTTTATATATATATATATATATATATATATATATATATATATATATATATATATATATATATATCTATATATATATATCTATATATATATATCAGTGTATAAATTAGTAAGTAAAATATATTGGATTGTATTCTACAGACGTTTACATAATTAGCATAAATATCTTTCCCAAAGCAGCCATTTATTTTCACCTGAAGGCTCTTTAACCAGCTGACACTTATCTGGATGTTACAAGAACATGTCAAGGGTTCGGCCCTGAAAAATGAATAAATAATAAATAAAAAAACGTGATAAGGTTAAAGTATTGAGCAGGCATACAGACAGACAGTCCTCATGGCTGCTCTGAGGCTTTAGAGAGAAAACTCTTCTCTTTCCTTCCTCTCATCTACTATTAGGGGTTTGACTGATGGTCACTGATGAGTGAGGCTTCGTTTAATTACAGGGAATATGACCGACTACAACACATGGGAAACGTCGTTACTTTGAGCACTTTGAGCACTTTGAGCGTGTTTGTCAGGAACTTTCTCCAAGCCATGGCGAAGCAATACGACGTCCTGTTCAGGCTGCTGCTTTTAGGAGACTCTGGTGTGGGGAAAACATGTTTATTGTGTCGGCTCACAGATAATGAATTTCACTCGCCACATAATTCTACTATCGGTAAGAGCTCTGATACACGGGCTTTATATTAGATCATGTAATTACCTGACATTTTAGTGTTTGAGACAATGAACCGGTAAACTAGGATAAAATTGATGTAATAATAATAATAATAATAATAATAATAATAATAATAATAATAATAATAATAATAGTTTTATATGCAAAATTCGAGCTGTACCAGCATGAATAAAAACAGATGAAAAGTTTAATTAATGTGTACCTCTAGCGGCCCCTACTGGTTGTAGTGAGGTAAAGCAACTTGTATTTTATTTTCAGTATGAAATGGATGCTGATCTTTCATGCTGTAAATCCAGCTGACCATCTGTCATAACACAGAGCAGCTGTCTTTCTGGTGGAAAGGACACACTAATTCAGACACAATTTTTTAATTTACATGCAGTCTAATAATCCATTGGTAAATTGAATTGTAAAGACTTCATGTAAACAACTTAATAGAAAGGGGTGATTGAGATCTGAAATAATGAATAATAATAATAATAATAATAATAATAATAATAATAATAATACTAAATACAGTGTAAACACTTGAATCTGTCTATCTTCTCATTTGGAGTTACCGGCGGTGGATATGAAATGGTCACTGGAAGATTCAGAGTATATATAATGCACATGTAAGCAAATATTTGAATTGGATTTTATGGTACATATAAATAGTACTTTCAGAGTCTGCATTCAGACTGATGAAAATGTGTGTTTAACATGGATTTCTCAGCAGGATTTTCAGTTGGTTTAATCTGCTAAATTTGTTCCAGATAAGGATTGAGCAACTTTGAATAATCACTACGTTAAATCGTGTCGATTTGCAACTGATACAATACACAGAACTTGTAGAAATGGCTTAGTTTTTACACCGATCCACATTCTTACAGAATTCATCCTTACTGTAGCCGTAGCTTTGTTAATTATGTTAATCTTTGTATATTAGAACTTTATTTTATTTTTTATGTTTCTTATTTTCTCTAAAGCTGCTTTGAGACAAAGTTATTGTTATAAGTTATTGTTATAACTCCATTGTTAAAAGCACTGTGCAAATACATTTGAATTTAATATATATGCATTGTATATTCAACTAAAAGAGCATTAGTGAGGTCAGATACTGAGGTCAGACACTCATTCAATGTTCCAGTTCATCCCGAAGGTGTTCATGGGGGATGATAAATGTCCTTATGAACCTAGCTTTGTGCACAGAGCCCTTTAGTTGAAGTAAATGGAAATCTTAAAGCTACAGCATGCAAAGACATTCTGTTCCAACATGTTGTCCACCAGCTTAAAGGAATGCCTACATATGGGTGTAATAGTCAGGTACCCTCATACTTTTGGCCTTTTATTGTACCACAGTTGTGGAATCTGTACATCAGTTGTTCATTTTCGATCTTTGTCATACTATATTTCAGTTCTTCCATAAACTGACTAGACTCTGTAATATTATTGAGTTAAACATTTTGGTTTATGAATTTGCTGAGGTCCAGCTCTTGGTGAGATGAACTAGATCTCGTATAAAGTAAAACGTAACTAACAACTTAATTTAATCCTGTCATGCGAATGCATCCTTGATCTTTTTTCTTCAGGTGTGGATTTCAAAATGAAAACACTAGAAGTCAGCGGAATCAAAGTGAGAATACAGATATGGTGGGTGATATGACTAGAGTCATTTTCTGACTTTAAAATCTGGATAGATAGATATTTTAGATCATTGCAAGTCTTAATTAATGCTCATATATCTGTTTTCTACAGGGACACAGCAGGACAGGAGAGGTACCAAACTATTACAAAGCAGTATTACAGACGAGCACAGGTATGAATTATGTGATAGGATGTGGCACTGATTTTTTTTTAATATGATGATTAGAAGAGTATAAGCATTACTGTACATGCCATGGATGGCGAACTGAAGCAAAATGTAGTCTAGTTTACTGTGGCTTCAGAGTGTTTCCTTTCTTTTGCCAGGGAATTTTCCTTGTATATGACATCACCAGCTCTCTCTCCTTCCAACATATTATGAATTGGATTAGTGACGTTGATGAGGTGAGGAAGCTTTTTCCTTTTAATCTATTCAAGCGTTCAGATTCTGCTCTCAAGTGCAATGTCCAGTTGAACTGTTCTGACAGGATGAATGTTTTATTTGTTTGTTCTCTAGTATGCACCACACACTGTGCAGAAAATTCTTGTTGGGAACAAACACGATGAGGAGCATCGAAGGCAAGTGACCACCGAGCAGGGCAATAAGGTACCGTTTTGTTCTCGAAGTCATATGAACTAGAACAGGGATTTGCTCTGTGGCCTGGTTGGAAATACGGCCTGTTTTCTCTGCATTATACAGTTGGAATAATATTCACTGTGGCGCAGCTCCAGCTTCCTTCCACTTCCCATAAACATGTCAGTATTTGGTAATGACAAATTGTCTACAGAAATTAACCCTGCTCTAGACATAACTAGGACATAATAGCTAGGGTTAAATTTTTTATCGAGGTCCACACTTCAAAAAGTGTTTATAACCATTGTATGTGGAAATGTATATGGAAACTTTCAGTTGATTAATCTTCTGTGTCCTTGTGAGAACATGTTTGAATGTCTCATTCCAAAGCCATGGACAATAACACAGAGTTGCTTGTCCCACTTGTCCACTCAGTAATTGGCAATGCCAAAGTCAAGAGCTTTTATTGTCATTTCAAACATACGTATATAGCTGTTTCTCCAGGACCAGGGTGCTACATAAAACAGACAGAGCTAAGGACTCCTAGCCACATACAGTAAAGTGTGTCTGTGCAAACAGTGCAAGACAAAAAGACAGTGAAAAAACAAACAGAAAATAGAAGACATTACACAAAAGACATTACACAAAAACAGCACTGACCAGTGTAAATACTGTATGTTCTATCAATATTGCATGTGCAGGAATACTGGAATGAACACATTAGTATTATAGCAGCAGTTACATGAGATGTAATGTATTGTGCAAAACAACAATCAACTGAAATGTGAAAGACAACATGTGCAAAGGGCAAAAACAGTGTGCAAAGCAGCATGTAAATGGTTTGATCTAGTGGTGCTGTAGACATGGGTGTATATTGGAAGAGTGGGTATTTGTTGTGGGTCATTCATTGCAGTCACACTAGGTGTGTATGGATGTGTCATTGTGTGTGGATCCAATGTTACCTTGACCAGGATATAACAAGCTTAAAATGATGAATGAATGAATCATAGTAATATTTATAGGCATTGAAGCGTTTTTGCATCATAAAATGTATACAGTGATGTTTCCTTCAGTGTGAACATGCAGCGATTAAGCTCTTAAAAATGAGCGTAAATGAGCGATGTCTGGTAGTGTGTCAGTAGTGTGTCAGTCAGTAAGTTTGACACATTATACTGGATCTACTTTTTTCTGAAGCTTTGTAGTAAGCCTTGTACTAAAAAAGGTGTAATGTGACACACTGTTCTCTGTTCTTAAGCTTGCTAAGTCTTATGGTATGGATTTCTTTGAGACAAGTGCCGTTACCAACTACAACATTACCGAGGTGAGTCCGCTCACACTGAAATGCTTTTTGGAACGATGTGCCATTATTATTATTAATATTATTATGGTTCCACTGTAATTGGATTAACTTGGGGTTAGTATTACTCTTTGTTCTCAGGCATTCACTCGGATGTCCGAACTGGTGCTACAAGCCAACAGGAAGGAGCTGGATAGCACACTGCCATCTGACAACGATGATCTCAGTGTTACAGAAACAGAGCAGGAGCCTGAGTATAACACCTGCTCATGTTAGGGAAATGAGAGCTTATTTATCACAGGCAGTTATGAACACCATTTTCGACAATATCCTTTAGAAAGTATTTGTTAAAACTCTTTATAAGCTCTCTCATTACTAGATCAGTGTAATCATTGCTGTGTCTCATTGCCTGATTGCCGAATGAAAGACCGAAATGCAGACATATGGAAAATTTCAGTCATATTCAGGAGGCAGTCATATGTGAATCATTCATTTGTTCATGACTCAAGACAGTTGTTAAGCTAATTTTGCTAGTTAGAGTTCAGCTGTTGACACAAAGATGGGCAGAGCTGTGATAAGCATCAAGGACTTGTGATATCACTATTCTATTGAATCATAGTCTGGGAAGAAGAAAGGGATCCATCCTGTCCACACCAAGCATAGAACTGGATAATGGGTGTGTGCTGACCTCATTGTGGCACTTGAGAAAGAGACTAACAGTTAGATATTTGGATAGATTTGTATGTGACCTAAAGCCATGTATGAAATATTAGTACTCTTTGAAATAAATGCGTATTATGATCATAATCACTGACCACTGCTATAGACGCTAGTGAAAACACCTTTTTTTTTATTTTTTATTAACATTTCCAAAACTGGACTTTCCATATGATTTAGGAAGCTTAGCTCTGGTAGATTAGGAGCACTGCCGAATTACAGATTCACGTAACAGAATCAGAATTTAGGCCGAGCTCCACTGAACGGGATTAGATCGAATGCTTATCCATTTTTAACGACGTGAGAACGTAGGCAATGACAAGCTGAATGTTTAATGGCTCAAATGTAGCTTCAGTATCTAAGGCCACTGAGAGTTGAATACAATCTGCTGCATAGAAAACCAAATAACTTCCTTCTTACACATAGGAAACGGATAACAGCATTTAGGAAATCGCTGTACATGTCACAACTGATAACCTTCTAAGCATGTGCCAATAATTGCTTGTTGAGTTGTAGTTAATTCTGTGTGTATTTTATAAAATTCCTGCTTGCTTATCGAAAATGGATTTGACCAGGAATTGTCTTATGTAACATGTTCCATAAACAGGATTATCTGAAAGTGTAAAAACTGGAGCAGGTTTAGAGATTAAAACCTGAGATGGCCTACCTCACTCTTTTCACCACATAGATGTATTATGTATCACTCGCATATCAACTTCCCTCCAAGTCATTTGACACCCAAGCTTTAAAGGTGAAGCCAGGCAACCAGGATGACTTGCATGCCACTTAAGAAGCAGACAAACATCAAGAGGACATCAAAACTCAGATCATGACTTTCATAGCCAAGACGTTTTATGACCTGCGTGCTACCACGCTGGAAGGGCAATCTATTGACTTTAATGTCTACCGAGGCCGAGTGGTACTTATCGAGAATGTGGCATCACTATGAGGCACCACCACCCGGGACTACAGCCAGCTCAACCAGCTTCAGAGCAGGTATCCGCACCGGCTGGTGGTCCTGACCTTCCCCTGTAATCAGTTTGGCTACCAGGTTAGTGGGAACAGCATTTCACTATGTACATAGAATTAGTTTTATGTTGGATTAGTGACTGCAATTTTAGATCAGTTTAGCTAACCTGAAGATGACTTTTCTTTAATCCAAAGAACAACCTTGTACACTCTTGTACTTAGAGGTAGCATCATGCAGAATTCAATTATAACCCAACTCTGATGAAGCAACTAGAGACAGAACCAAAAGTTTCAAGAACACAAATGTATATAGTGGTTTAAATCATGCCAATCATTGTGCTAATACTACCTACTATTAATGCCACTGTATAGTGCTGTTGAAATGTATTAAATGAAGATTTGCTACATATAATCTCAGAAATTAAGTGAGGTTTTTTATGGTATCATCAACGCTACGAAGGAGTGTCATCTTTTCATCACTGCCATATTTAACGATATACATATAGCTATATTTAGAGTTTTGTGATTATATCTTATTTCTCTCCAGGAAAACTGCCAAAATGGAGAGATCCTGAACTCTTTGAAGCACGTACGACCAGGCGGAGGGTTTGAGCCTTTGTTCACTGTATTTGAGAAGTGCGATGTGAACGGGGCTAACGTGCATCCTGTCTTCGCATACCTGAAAGACAAACTTCCGTACCCTGACGATGACCCGGTCTCTCTTATGCAGGACCCCAAGTTCTTAGTGTGGAGTCCTATCAGCAGGACTGATATCTCATGGAATTTTGAGAAGTTTCTGATTGGCCCAGAGGGCGAGCCTTTCAAGAGATACAGCAAAAACTTTGAGACCATTAACATAGAACCCGACATTCAAAGGCTACTGAGGCTGACCAAAACCTAATCAAATCAGGTGCCTCAGAATGTAGCTTGTCTCATTGTAAGTACCACTGTGCGCTCCTCTACCTTTTCTTATTTTACTTAATGAAGTTGATGCTCTAAATGTATGGAGTCTTAACTGAGGTGGTGTAAATATAAAAAAAAGACATGTAGAGGATGCTAACAGAGATGTACTGAAAGGAATGATTTAATAAAATATAAAGTCTTACCTGTAATGTGTCCTATCACAAAATATTATCACATGCTTAGGGCTCAATATTATTATGAAGGAATATGTATACGAGTCTAACATGGTTATATATCACACAAACAAAACATTTGGGTTCTTTATTCTGTCGCAACACTACTCTCCATAGGACACTAATGACTGAGGTTTTTGTTAGCTTATTCTCACCATTAGGTGGTAGTATTGATGAAGATTTGTAACTGGTGCCTCATTTCCGCTGGTCTTCACTAGTAAAGGTTGTTTAAAATGACTTTCATTTGATGGAGATCATATTTTTCCCTCTCATGGCACCCCACTGTCCAAAGTACTTCGATATCACACACAAAATCACTACATTTAATAAAGCATGTAAGTTTATGTAAGGTTATCACAACAACTAATTATTTCTCTTTAAACAGAAGTAAGCAGACCGAAAAACAAATGCATTTTCATTAGCTTTCATTAAAAATAACCCAGAACTGACATCTAAATACAGGTGGAGGTGTTAAAACCCTGACTGGGAAACACACACAGGGTGAACAAAGAAAACTGGCCAGAAACATTTCCACTTTTAAAACATTACATAATACAATTGTCTTTGGCGTTTAAGATGAATATTACATTCGATTAAGAAATTTTATATATGACCGCCCATAATGCTCAAAATTAAATACGTTAAAAGTTTTATAAACACTCACTTATGCAAACTCGGTTTAAAACCACACAATCGGTTCAAACAAGTGTTGCTTGTTCTTTCTATTTTATTTTAAGGTAATAGTAAATTTAATGCAAGTAAAGTGTATACTTTGGGTTTTAGCCACATAATTATATGAATTAAGTTAATACAGAACTTGTGGCATCCACTTTTCTTTTAATTAAATCAAAGATTTTTGTCATATTTACAAAACACAAAACTGCTGATAAGGACTGTCCTTCAATGTTGTAGCCTGTACAGCATCCCTCTAAAAGATTAAATGCTGCCTTTTTAGTCTTTTATAACTGACTGTAATATATTAAATAGCTATGCTTCAGCTCTGTCAAGACATTAAATAAAAATATCATTATAAGAACAGATGCTACAGAAGGAAATCCATGAAAACCTGTCTGTAATTTTATACGACATGGTCAGTTGACTAACCCTATCAAGATTATTGTATTGGTTAATTGAGTTAACTCCATTTTAAACTTGTTATGGAGTAAAGTGTATCAGTGTAATGGAAGGTCTGTCTGCAATAAAGCTGAACCCACATGAATTTTCCAGGGTTTGTGGGAAAGACATTTCAGTGGAGTCATTTTACTGCAGTCAAAACTACAGCTCAGGAAAACATATGACAAATGATAAACCCGCTCTGAATGTTTCCCGTAACACTTTTAAATTTAATTAAGCTACTATAATGACAGGAGTCAAGTCAATATCTGCTCTGTGCACAACATTATCATTTTAAGTCAAATGAAACCTCTGTTCAGTAGGACATCTAGTTCTCCATTTTAATCAGTCTTCTGACCCTGGTACATGCCTCGTTTGGTTTTTACTTAGAAACATATAAAACGTAGGCTGGGACACAACATTAAAGAATTGAAAATATTGAGGAAGGACAGAATTATCTACAACTTTAATACCCTGTATCCTTCTGGAAAAATTTTCATAAAATTATTTCCTATGTGATCATTATTAAGGAATCAGACCCCAAGTATGTCAGGAAAGGGTCTAGACAAGTCTGGATATGATTTATGTCTATTAAAATGTTAAGCCAGTGCAGACAGAGAGAGGATATTTTAAATTTAGAAATATGATATTCTTGGCTACTGTTGTTAGTACAAATGGTTGAGGCTGTCAGGGTATTTAGATCACATTATGAGTATTAAGGTGGGGTGTCAGTGTGCAGTGTTCTAATAAGGTTTTTGTTGCAGAATGAATTTCAACTGAAGGCTTCATATGAATTCTCCCTATAACGTGAGTTTTTCACATTAGACATCCCAATGATAAACCAACGACGACTCACTGCACTCACTGGGAATTTAGGAGCAACATAAAAAATACAAAAGGATACCACACAGTGTACAGGCTGGATCTGAATGACAGAAATGCTATGCTATGCTATGGTCATTCAAATAACCACCCTTTACAACTGACATAAACAGAAAAGCATATAAAAATGCACAACAGGGCACATTTTGCAGACATTAGGCTAAAACAACAGAAGAACACATTAGGATTCACACGGTCCTGCCAAGAACATAATTTTGAGACTACATTGGGGAGACGGTCATTAAAACTGGACAGATAAAGACAAAAAAAAGACCATGTGCCGTTGTAGGCCATCCTTCTCATGGGATGTATCGTGAACTCAGACACCAAACCTTGGAAAATTGTATGAATAACAAAGAGGCTGCTGAGTGTATGACATTAAAAAAGTCAGACATTTTAAAAACATCATGAAACATAATACATTGGCATTATTATGGACATTTCTGTAGTTTCTATTGTAAAGTCAATTCCAACCTGTTTACAGTGTGTGTGATTGTGTGTATGTGAGTGTCTGTATATGTGTGTGAGTGTGTGTATGTGTGAGTGTGTCTGTGTATGTGTGTGTGTGAGTGTCTAAACTGGATGTGTTTGCCTTTATTATTATTTTATCCATCTCTTTATTTATTTGATTATTTTTATTTTATTATCACTGTTAATACCGGGCTACGGCTACGGCTTTAATCTCTTTTGTTTAACCCTGATATTATTCACACTACAGCATTTTGCCATTCTCATCCATTGATCCCTTCATCTTCCGGTATAATCCCGTATAATCTCGCCTCTTCTCGCGATACTTCAGTAGGGGGAGGTTACGGCACCGCGCGGTGATCTCATTGCTTCAATAACTGCATGGTGCAGCTGGACCCAGTAGCAACTTTGAAGCAAACTTTAAACTTCTACAGTCAGCAAAACAACCGGATTATGGTGTGTATCCGTGGGTGTGTTGAAACCGGAGTAAACCGGTGTGTGTGTTTAGGATCTGTTTAGTATTTGTCTCCTGCAGGCAGGGCAGCTGTTGTTGGACGGAGCGATGAGAAGGTGAGTAAAGCGGTTTAATAAAACGGGATTCGGATTTCAATTCGCTTTCCCTTTTTAACCCAGTATACATGCTGTGATATACACACACACACACACATATATAGTATCTGAATGTGCTTTTTTCCCCTTCTGTTATATATTTATATGTGTATGATTTCCCCCTACGGTGCTTTAACGTGGCACCACCAGCTGTGTCATTCTTTCTTTTACAATCAGATCCTGTTGTTTGTTGTTAGCTTCAAGCATCACTGCGCTATCAGGAATCAGTTCCCTTTAAAACTCTCCTGTAGACAAACACGACGGAATTAAACCACGTTTTTAACACCCAGGGACCCTAAAATAACGTTTCACACGGCTGTCAGTGTGGTTTTGTCTACAAAAGACTCTTGTTTTAGGTGTTTAAACCTTTTGTTTCACCAAACCCGGGGCCCAGTTTTCCCCCCTAAATCACACCGAGGTGAACAGTTTAAAAAAAGTGTTTTGTTTTTAAAACTCTGGCATAAATAATTTTTTTCTTTCTGTATCTAAGACGTTTTTTTTCTTCTTCTCTTTTTCTGTTTCTTTGTGTTGATCCTAACCCTTAACATGATGGTGATGACTAGCTCTCTGCATTGTGTCCTCCTAATGCTGTGATTCAGTTATTGACTTTGTTTACCTAGCTCTTGTCATCCCTGTGTGTTCCTGATCAGCTCTTTTTAGATCCGCAATAAATGCATCATTTCTGCTCATTTTATTTTCTTTTAATCTCACAGGAGTTATCTTATTATTCCTATTTGGCTAAGCCTTGAGTGGAATAATAGTGGTCGTGTTTGAGGACAGTTAGCTTGATAACTCAGTTTTTTTGTCAACCAGAAAGAAATTTTGGTGAATTCCCTTTTTTCCCCCCCAGTTGTTTTAATTTTAATGGACATTTGACCAAATAATAACCCTCTGGCTCCTTTAAGCAGATCCTTTTGAATCAATATCACCTCCCCCATTCTTTACACCTCCACTGTTTCTGTATCTGTCTTGGACTTTATTGTTAGTTTGGTTGTTTTTCATCAAACCTCTCCGAAGCAAAAAGTACCTTAATTTTTTTTCTGCTGGTGTTACTACCAAGAGTGCATTTAGTTTGTATCGGTTAGTACGGTGTAACTTTAAACATAATTGATGTGCTTTAACGGCTCATCAAAGCGGCACGACGTGCACTTTTCCTGTATAACAGATTTGTAGTAAAGGTACAAAAGAAGTACCCATGACAAAGATAAATACAAACCGGTACATTTATTTCTCTCTATTAGCAATGCAGTATCCAATCTGAGCTTCTGCTTGAGGCACTTTATGAGATTTGAACTCATAACCTTCTGCTCGCTAGCACGCACACACACACACGTAAACCTCCAACGAGGACATGTTATAGAAATTTATTTCAACATGTTTGTGGTGAGTGTTGATCGATCGATTGATTCTGAAAGGATTTTATAGGTTGATAAGGGATTTTTTTCTTATTCCTGTGAGAAATCTGATCTTCTTTTCGTATTCGGCATTTCTAGCAACGTGCACTGTTGTGTCAGGGAGAAATCCAGGCTGCAGTGCCATTGTCTGTGGTATTGGAAGGAAAGTTAAGCAGAATGGCGGCATGGTGGAACTTACAAACCTTCTGATCAGTAGTCCAACACCTTAATAAATGTAAGACATATTACTTTTGTTTATGATCATATTACTTTTGTTCAGCGATCATGTTGTCACTTGCTGAGCTCGAGTCCAGGAGACCCGAGCAGGAACTCCAAGCATGAAGGCGCATCGTTCTCCATCTTGCTGGTCCTGTTATGTGACACATCGTCAAGATTTCATCCCATGCTGAGGTCCATAATGCTCAAAACCTGGATTCACAACATCCAGTGTAAGAATTTTCCAGGCTGCATCGCTCCTAAAACACAAGCCTGTAACTGCGATCATTTGTTGTAGCCATCATTTGATTGACTCCCCCAAGAGGCTGACTACTGAACTAAGAATCACACACTTTGTATGGAAATAAATTTAAATAGCATTAGTAAAAAATTCTAAAGACAAAATATGTAATTTAAAACAAAAGCTTAACTAGATAGAAAATAAAATGTAGGAATAGTGTGAACCGTCACAAAACGAAGCGTGTCGGTGTAAAGCCCTGCACCTTTAAACTAGAGGAAGTGACTTGCGTCAGCCTCGCTGTGTGACTGATGTTTGATCAAGGTAATCTGTGGAAGATCCGGCAAGCAGTGAGCTCATCGATACTTCAGGCAAAAATCGCTTCACTGAGAGTAAATGCAGAAGGGAACATGCGTAAAGTGCATTCTGCATTTGACTAAAGGCTGTATAACACACAACTTTCCCTAGGAAAAAAAAACAAAGGAAACGACTTCTCAATTCGGAGTTCCTGCTCGGGAACTCTGGTCTCCTGGACCCGAGTTCAGCAAGTGACGACATGGTTGTCGACAATATGAACAAAGTAGCATGTCCTACCTTTTTAAACGAGTTCTGTTTTATTTATATATATATATATATATATATATATATATGTATATATATATATATATATATATATATATATATATATATATATATATATATATGTATATGTATTTGCTTTAGATCAGTTAACATACAGACATATTTAGTTTCTAAAGCTTTCAAATGTGAGGTACATTTACTTCGCTCATCCGCTAGCTGCTTAGACTGTTCCTGGCAAAATCTGAACATCGAGGCATCCACCATGAAGAAGCTCAAACTCTCATATGTTCGCCCAGTGACATAATCTCTGTATTCCCCGAATGCAGTCTAAATCCCACACTCAACTGGTAGAATGGCATTGTGGGTAATGTTGTTGTCCCAACTGATTTACTATGCATTTTGTACGATAGTCTACTTTGCGAACGTTAGAAGGGTTTTATCAGCTCTTACTGGAAGCAGAAGCAGTTTCCCAGTCAATAACGAACGACTTCAAACGCTTTAGTGAAATACAGTGAATTAAAAAAAAAAATTCACACACCGTGGGCTAATTTAAAAGCCTTTTGTATGATTTGATTGTATATTTTGTCCACCAGAGCGTGTCGACCATCTTGAATTCTTTTAATGTCCAGCATCAGCTCCTGGTTGTCCCTCCCCTTTATCCAGCAAAGCTACGAGTGTCGAGTGCACAAAGTGTCCAACATTCCAAGCACCATTATTGCGGCTGAATAAATACAACATCTTGGTATGTGAAGTGTTTTCTCGTCGAAGTTTTCAGTGCGAACACACGACTCCACACGATGGTGTAGAAAAGTGCCTAAGTATGCGATATGGGATGCAACTGAAGTGAAAACTGACCTCTGTGTCAATGAAACAAGTTTAAACTAAAAAGGTTTAAACTTACACACTCTTGATCGTTGATATGCAAGTGGTTCAGCGAGGATAATTTCCCTTTAACTGCAGCATTACCTGACATGCTGCAGGACGTTTATGAGCTAATAGTTAAGGTTCACTGTGTGAAAGTTTATTTGCAGGTTGTTTTTTTTTCCTGTTTTGTTTTGCCTCAGCAAGTTTCCTCTGATCTTCTGCTGTCGAGCTAGCGGAGAAACGTTCTGGCACGTCGTCCTCACACTGTAGGTTTTTGGTATATCAGTGTCTGTTTGCAGTGTCCCATTAAAAGAGGCTGATGTTAAACGCTATATAAACACTGCAGCAGCGTCCAAGTTCTAGATTATTTGGTTATACTAAAATAGTTAAGGCTAGATTGTCGTCTTTGGTAGTTTATCAATGTAGAAATCTAGTTTTCTCTTATTTTAGTTTCTCCCAGTATGTTGAATTAAAAAAAAAAAATCTTAAAAATAGCACACTCGAAAGCACAGCGATCCAGGAATTTAATGTTTTCTGAGACACTACCATCTCTACTTGAGTCTAAAACCTATTTTAGGCTTCCTTATTACAGTTTCCTCACGCTGGTAGATGATATTTCAGGCAGTTACGTTATGAAAACTCCTTTACCGTTAACTCCTGCACCCAGCTATTCTGAAGCTGTGATCAAAGCGAGCGAAGATCCCCGTTTCTTCTTCAATGGATTATTTTATTTGTTGCTGCTGTTCTAGTATCTACCAAATGGAGTTGCACAGCAGAGCAAGCTGTTTAACACCTTCCTCGTAGTGTCCGCCGCCCTACAGAGCAAATGTTTAACTCCGAACCCGGCGCTAAGTGGCGAGCAGGTCACAGCTGGATGTTCTTCCTCTGCCTAGAACATGACTCACCACCTGCTCTGCATGTTGATCGGACTTTCCTTCCTTTCGCTTCAGGAAAATGAACTCTATGTGATTAGCCATGTTTTGCATGTAACATCCAATCATCAGAACATTTTCTTTAGCACCAGTTGTGAGTCCTCCATGTTTGGGTGATTTTTGGGAGAAAGCAGTCATGTAGACCAGCATCGCTGTACTGAACTTAAGATTAAGCGTGAGTTCGGGTTGCACTGAAAGTGTTCAGCGATTTAAATGAACACAACTCCTACTCAGGTCTGCACTTGTTCAGGAAGTAAAGTAACCCGCGCATGTGTTTTAACCCGATGACGACGGCATTAGTTTCCACAACACACGTGCAGCACGAGTGGCAGGGAAACCGTGTGGGACACAGAAGTGGTGAGGAGCTTTACTGCACATAATCGCACTTAAAAAAAGATGGCGAGTCATGTCGTGTTCTCCATGTGAGCTTGGGACGATGTAAGGTAAACACACATGCAGTGGAGAACAATCCCACTCCGATTCGGAACACAGCGAACCACCAACGTGCGCTTACCAAAGGTTTGTTTACCTTTTTCCTTTTAATGTCGTCAGGCATGCGTGCTGCCCTGAAAACAGCATTTTTGGTACATTTATTTATGTACCATGTGAACACAAAACCCAGAAGTATCTCTTTCACTCCGGTTCAGACGCAGCAAACTTCATATCATCTGTCCCAAAACATCTAACGTTTACGTCTGCCTCTTTTGTTTTTTTTGTTCTGCTTGGTTAAAGTTTTATCTAGAGGTGACGCAACACAACTTTTTCTTTTCTGACGCAGATACTAAAACCTTGACTATTAGCTGATATCAACACTTGGATATTGTTTTCTTTAAATACTTTTAAGCCTAGTTATTTTTTTAAGAGTTTATTTTGCACATGCACATTAATCTCTTTCACGTGAAATAACATGCATAATACCGTAAGTATAATATGTGTAATAATGTATAAACATAATAAGATCATATCCTAACAAAAGAGAAACCGGTTGAGTCTCGTATGTAAGCATTTCCAGTCCCCAGAATAAATTTCGCTTCCAAATCTAATACCAGTCTTGGTATGCTAGCTGACGTCAGACATCAAGAAGACTAATTTGTTGTCCCAGTGAAGTTTTTTTCTGTAGTTTGCCGTTAGCTGTAAATTGCAATGAGGATGCCTTGGATGTATAAAAAAAAAAAAAAAAATCCCCTCCAAGTGTGAAGCAGGTCGATTGAGGTTTACATGCTCAGTTTCACTTCCACTCCTGTTATTTAAATTCTACCTTCTTTCACTACCATGGAACATTATCTACTGATGTTTTTCATCAGTTTATTAACAACAGCATGCTTTGAGGTGTGAGGCGAGTGGGGGTGGGGTGTGTGAGGCGAGTGGGGGTGGGGTGTGTGAGGCGAGTGGGGGTGGGGCTTGTGAGGCGAGTGGGGGTGGGGTGTGTGAGGCGAGTGGGGGTGGGGTGTGTGAGGCGAGTGGGGGTGGGGTGTGTGAGGCGAGTGGGGGTGGGGTGTGTGAGGCGAGTGGGGGTGGGGCTTGTGAGGCGAGTGGGGGTGGGGCAAGTGGTGTGGGGCGTGTGAGGCGAAGGGACATGGGGCGAGGGATGTGTGGGACTGTGAGGCGAGGTGTGTCCCATGTTGCATACTTATAAACTATTCTGCACCATTTTGATGCACCATGATGCATCATTATTATTCTTCCAATATAATGTGTGGAATGTTGGACACTCCATGCGCTCAATTTCCGCCGTTTTGCTTGCGTAGTGGAAGAGGGGCGGGTCTAGATGACCGAGATCTGCTCGTTAGTGGACAGCACAGGTGTCGGAACAGGTGTTTATAAATCTCACTCAACAGCACAGCTCTCCAATGCTAGGCTAGTGCATAAAGGCCATGCTGGAGATGCTGTTACCTCAGAGAGAGAAAAAGCAGCTGCTTTCCATAGATTCTGTCACCGACCTCTCGTTCATTTCGAAGATTCATTAGCAGACCCCGTGATCGAAAATAATTGAAACTGCTCATACATTTTGATCAAATATTTACATTAATAACATTTCCTGATGTAATAACTGTGCCTTCCTCCAATGGAGAAAGTTTTAATTGTTTAGAAATTATAACAAGACTCCCTGAGACGACACGAGGAAGAAACCTTGAGAAGAGCCAGACTCAAAAGGGAATCCATCCTTCACCCTCACCGGATAGTGCGTTTATAAAACATTTCCCTTTTAGGCCGGTGTATTTATCATCAAACTGGAAATTCATTCTAGTTTTAACACCAAGTCTGACATGTTCACTGATGGAGACTTGAGCACAAATCCGTCCATGACACGTGCTCTAAAGCATGTCGAGTACTCTGGGATTAGTACTGTTTAGATCGATGCTCCAGAAGTGTTAATGAACGAAATATAATTTCAGCCTTTTGCACTCATCACATTTTTAAAAGCCACTTTTTGGAATTGCAGTTAACTTGCGGCACAACAAGCAGTCAGTCGTCTGACACAGTCACATGAATAAGCAATCGTCAGACTCAGCATTTTTGCTCTTCTGTTAAAGGCAGGATTGTGGCAGAATGAATTTGCAAGTCAATGTGCCCTTCTGTAACGCGCCCTGGCATCGCTCGACAGCCACTCATTAATTTGCCTGTGTTCTTCAATAATGTCTATGACTTGGCTTCCTGTGGTGCTGCTGGGAACGGTAAAGCTGTGTGTATTTGTGTGAAAGTCAGTTCAGACCACTAGAGACCTGTCATTTATTTATTTTGTTTTTCTGTTAGAGCTGCATCGGAGGAAATGCATGCGAACAATTCACACAGGCTCCCCGATCACATTTCCTCTGCATTCATAACAGGATTTAGGGGATTCATGAGTCAAAATTCACTTCATTGTTCCCCATGTTCGCTTATATGTATCTAGTCCTGTCGTCCGTGCCCCAAGGGCTCACTTAGTAAATACGAGTCATCAACAGGAAAGGGCACGTTTCTCTCTGGAGCTCTGGCAGGCAGTGAAGAGTAACTAGGTGCAGGACATGCTATAGACTTGTATGATGTTCATGCGAATATACAGGAGCAGAGTTCAGAAAGGAGTTAAGCAGGTGTTTGGGAAGTGTTCGATTTCAGCAAGCGTCACCTCTCCGTCTCAATTTGCTTCCAGATTTCGATCACGTTCTTTTAATTCTTTTAATAACGGTTGTGCAGGTAAAAAGCTCAGCATTGCTGGCTCTAGGAAAGAAATGAAGGACACGGTTCATGCCAGAACCGCAGTCGAGCTAAACAGAGCATGCTTTCCCGTCTCGGTCCCATTCCCGAACCCAGCTGTGTCTGAAAATAGTTAGCACTTGGCAGGCTTCTCTCAAACCAGACAAGTGCAATGGGGCTTAAGAGAAGAGAAACTAGAGGCGTTTCCCAGCTCTGAGCGGCGTGCGCTGCTGTAAGCTGCTGCTACTTTTTTTTTTCTCCTTCGAGGAAAACACGCCCGTACATGTTTGTGCTGTATCTTCTCCCCAGCCATTCTGGGGAACCACACGGAGGTGCAAGTAAGGGCAGAATCATCTGGATTTCTTTTAACACTGATATGGTGGTTCATTTTTAGCCAGGGCTTCAATAAGAATCCTCTGAAATGTGTGAAATTGGGACCGAAGTGAAGGCATTAATAAGCGTATTAAATAATAAAAAAAAAACGGCTTGGTTATACCGTAGGTGCTAAAATATCCTCTCTCATAAACAAGGGCCAAAGCAAGGAGCAAGTCTTAAGTTACACTCGTTTTCATGTCGGATCAAGTTACCGGTCTCACCTGCTTGGGCCTCCTTAAGTAATCTTAACTGTCCTTTTGTCTAATGTGCCGTGATTGTGTCTGAAAGCTTTTCCAAATAAGACAATGTGGAACTGCATCAGTAGTAATTGGATTCTCAGTCTGGAAAGAAAGGTCCTGACTGCCTGGACTGTCTGCACTGTTAGAGTTATTATGGATTATTATGTTAGACCTGGACTTTTTTTTTGCCTCCTTGTATTGATATTGTGGCTCCTGCCCAGTGAATCAGCAGTCAATTTCTGTTGTCATGTCCGTTAGAAATAATCTGGTGAATTCCCCAGTCGGTGTGATCAGGAGCTGTGCATTATTGTGTTTTTAATAGCTGTACGCTTCAGTAGTCATGATTGTACTTTTATTTCGTTACACTCCGTCTAATACGTTAATCTTTCTATAGTCCGTACTGTATCATGCGGGTCAAACAGCAAGCACTCAATAATCTGCGACAGATTTAAAACCGTCTCGTGTTTAACAAAGTAAAACGTATACGTTGTGGTCGTACGTTTTATTTATTTTAACATTTATGGAAGAATTATCGGTTATAAGCGCTATGTAACAGTAACGAGCATGTGCAAAGGGTTAGCGTGTCATCCGACAGTTGAAACTTGTCTTTCAGATGGTCCATGACATTTAATCGAACTATAAACTGTTAAAATGCAACACTTATGATTTAATTAAGAAACGAAACCTTGTAATCAATGGCGAAACGGCCGCTCTGTAAGCAAACACACTCCAGATCGCGCAGTTACCTGAAAATAATGTGTGTTGTGCTGCATCACACCCTCCAGAGTGTGTTACTGGTGTATAACCACACGGTCTAGAGTGTGTTATTAATCACATAACAGCACCTCTGACATAACTGCTAGCTGTGATTACACAAGAGAGTCATGGGACAGCATACTGGTTTTTGCTGCGTTTTCTTTTTTCTTTAATACAGAGAAATCGTAACAGACCAGTGTGTTTCTAGCATCAGTGCTAACAGGAGCTAGTTTATCTCATGGAGCTTCTACAACATTAGAAGGTCAAGCCTCATATACATTACAGCACAGTGAAATTATTTATTCTTCTCATATTCTAACTTTGAAAGTTAGGGTCAGAGCACAGGGTCAGCCATAATGCAGCTTCCTGGAGCAGAGAGGGTTCAGGGCCTTGCTCAAGGGCCCAGCAGAGGCAACTTGGCAGTGCTGGGGCTTGAATCCTGATCCTTCAATCAACAACCCAGAGCCTTAACCACTTGAGCCACCACTGCCCTGGTAAAAGCCTGACTTGTTCATAAAATAAAAAAAAATTGTAACTGTTGTAGTATAAGAGAGAGAAAACACTTCAGGGCACACTGTTATTTGAAAATGATCATCTTTGCGGTGGAAGCAGTAAGCGGCCACAGCACACCAGCTCCTTGTACGTGCCATGTCATGTTTTGCTCCTTACTTATCAGACCAGGGCGCTGTGGTCGTCTGCATTCTTTCGGCTTTGCTCCTTACAAACCAGACTGCTGCATTTCGTGTCGAACTCGCGGGTTTTCCGGCCGCCAAATGCTCCTGGCTGTTACAGACAGCTCTCCACTCTGACATACCGCTTACACGACCTTCTGACGAGTGCAGCTTATCTCAAACTATCACCTGGCATTTTTAGTTAAAGCCAAAACAAGCTCATCGCTTACGTCTGTTCAGCCTCTGTTACAAAAATTATCTGTGGAAAAAAAAACGTCACATGTTGCATGAGCGTTTATTATTAGGACTATTTTAGTCATACGGTGGGCATTGTGGTCTCTCACACACTTATTTTTTTAATTATTTATTTTTTCGCCTGCCTGTATGGTGAGTGATTGGGCAAGAAAGGGGAAATTAGTCAGCCTGACTGTGTGTCTGCTGCTTTACACATTTGGAAATCATCATATGAGATTGATGGCTGCCTTGTGGGCAAGAATAGCAATTAAACCCCTGACATCTGCAATCTCTCCACATATTTTATGAGTACACTGTACATGGCACGAACACACCCACACACAGTCATCCGTCTCACTCTTAATTGCAGCGTTTGTCTTTGCGAATCTTACGGGAAGCTGATAAAGAAGGTATTGAGGAGCAGAAGGTTAACTGGACAGGAATCAGGGTACAACTTAAAGGTCAGGGGTTATCCAAGTTCCAGCAGGCTTATTAAAGGGTTAAAAGGTTTATCTGAGATTATTGTATTTTTTGGGGGAATTGAGTTGTTCATTTTAATCCAGGTTGTCTCTACAAGATGTCGCATTGCCTTGATTACTCGGGTTATATGAACAGGTAGGCTTGGGACGAGTAAGTATCGTGATGGCTATCAAGTCAGCAAGTTAAAATAAAAACATGGTGCCTGCAGCTTTAAGAGGCAAAAATATTAACATTTTCCTTATATTGTGTAATATGTTTCCTTTTAGAATCACTCGTGTCTCGCATCAATCTTAGAAGCTAATGTTTTTCCGCTTCAGGGCAGAGCAAGCAAACGTCTTTATCTAATGCGTCTTCACTTCAAATGTCCGTGCTGACAGACGTACCAAGCCACCAGTGTCTTCACTCGCATTTTGTGAGCATGATTTTACATCAAGTATATAAGACAATGTGTTAGTTTATCAGGGCTTAATAAGTATCAGCAATGTATAGTTCATATTTTATTTCAGGCTTAGATTGAGCTTAGTTAAAGCTCATAATTGGTAGGTTTAGGTGCAGTACCGACTCCAGTCCTAGCAGCATTCCTCACTGTGTTCCTCTGTTATTACTAAACATATCTGACTAAGTGCTAGCGACTAGCAGTTACGGCCAAAGCGTAACCTGCTTCTGTTATTTTTTTTTTTTCCGCTGCCATGGCATGAAGTGTACACGTACGTGTAAGTATGCCTGGCCACTCCGTTCTTCCTGCATCTCAAATACTTTATGCTGAACTCGCAAGGAGTCTCACAGGATTGCCAGCGAGAGGATATGAGAGCAAAGCAAAAGAAGGATGTTGCCATGTGGAAAGCACACGGCCAAATTAGGAAAGGATTATGTCGAACATGATGCCGAATCACCGGGTTTCTGCAATTGCTGCTGCCAGCAAGCAGTTCCTGACTGCACAGCTACTCTCCTATAACTGAAATGGTGGAAATAGGTGTTTTTCTTGTTTTCCTACTTATTTTGCTTGATTTTCTTTTTGGATGATCAATTGCAAGTGGAAAATAATTAACAGTGATTGTCTGGTTGCTTAAAATTCTTGTCCAACTACGAAATAAAAGCCATCTCCGGAGTTTTGGCTACTGAATTTTCCACCTCTGGAGACTGTTTATTAAACAACTTCAAAACTTGTTAAAAGATAGAAAGATGATCAGTGACCCAAAGCCAGTATTGAGCCGACGACCTTGCTTATTAGAGGTATGAGTCACAATCTGGCCTGACTTCTGAATAACTGCCCCACAGGAACACCATGGCTCAGTCAGATCACTGTTTTTAATCGTTTACAACGTATCTTAGCCTTAAACATAGAATTTAATTAGCTGTAACCGTTTACAAGAACAACGTGGAAGCAGCACTAATAAATAAACAGCAGCATATATAAAGAAGTAAAGATATAAAATCCTGCCAAATGCCCTATAAACAAATGTAAACTTAAAAAGAATTTACTGTGGAGTAATTCCTCTATGAGCAGTTTTAACTACAGAAGTAAATGACTGGTTTATTGTGCGTGTGCAGTTTATTCCAGCTGTGTGGCATGTATTAATAAAAGAGCTGAACCTCTCTTGTGAATCATGTGTGAAGTCTAATAGCATCCGCACAGCAGGAGAATAATAGGAGAGTAAAACTCCGTCTTCGGGTCCCTTTTACTCGTTTCCACTCGGCACTGCATCCGACGATGGTGCCAGTCGTTTTCTTATTTCCTTTTCCTGTGTGTCCTGAGGCCAAGCCAGAAGTTGTGCCTCCAGTACCACGTACCAGTCACACACTCATTGTTTAACAACAGAAGACGTACGGCTGAGCCGATAGGCACACGAACTATAACAATTATGTCTAAGATTCGCTGCTTTTCAGTCAAAACATAAACATTTCTTTCAGAAGGAACTTGACCTATTCCACACAGGATTATGCAACCTTAACCCATGCGGATCATGTGAGAAAAACACCAGATATTATGACAGATTTCACAGATTTTACTATTTGTCCTATATTGCATTTAGACTTCAAATCTCTGACATTAGACAAGCCAAGATTTACCCAGAGTTCAACACTCCACCAGTGATCCCCACACTCGGTTAATGGGGACCTTGTAAAATAAGGTTATGAAAATATACCATCTACAGATTACAAACAGATTGGGGCTGCCAGCATTGTGAAAAGGTTTAAAGGTTAAGATTGGATTTTTTTCATCTCAAACACACACACACACAAACCAGAATAATGTGGAATTGCTCGAATAAAACCAGGTCACCCGTTGCGATGGTCAGCAGGGGCAAATCAGCTCCAAAGTGATCCTCTTATCGTCCTCGTTATCCTCTAGGTCGGCCGAGCCATCGATCATTTACTGTTTCATCTTAATGGATGAAAACTGCAGCATTGAATAAAATACACATGGCCCTTTCTTTCTGGAAGTTTCCCTTTATAGTCTAACCTTATATTGTTATTCCAGTTTGTCTAATATTATTAGAGAAAAGTCTCAATGTTCTAGGATTCTCAGGCAGAAGTTTAAGTCTGTGTGTTAAAATGAGGGGTTGGTTTATTTCCACTGTTTTTATATGAAAGGAAGAACTACACGGTCATAGAGGAAATCGACTCTTTAGTTGACAGATATCCTCAAATCCAGCTTCTGCCTTTTCCAACAAATTCTCAGTTAACAAATACAAGGACTTTATTCTCAACCTAATCCCAAGTTTCCCCTCTTATCTATCTTTTTTTTTAATACTACTGTTTTATTCTTTAAATATTATAATGATATTCATGAAATCTTTTTTAATCCATAACAACTGCATTTGTAGGATCCTGCTGTAATGCTGCTAGACTGTATGATGGATGACACTCAAATGCCTATTGCACAGCTAACCTCATTAGATAGTAATATTTGGCTATATTTGGCTAATTTTCTACTGTCATCTTGCCACACTTAGGTAGACATAAACCAGGAAGGCAAACCAAATCAAATCTATGGTCACAAGCCACTGTGGCATTGTTCATTTCAAATGGACAAGAAGAGCCAGGAGTGACTTCCTCTGAATTGCACAGCATGTCTGACCAAATCAGCTAAATCTCAGGGGCTATGTGTTCTCATGGAGATTGTGTAACCGGCTGCGCATCATACCTTGAATAAAGACATGTCTGTTTTGACAGTTGACACAGAAAAACCTAATGATCCTTCAGGTGCTTGGACTCCAATGATTGCCGCTTGTCATGGATTTTATTTTTATTTTTGAGCAGACAGAGATCACAGGGAGGATAGTCTGTCTACTCATCAAGGTCGCTGAGATTGTTAACACCTTCCAGTCCCTCCTCCTCTTACTCATCTTCATTACTTCCCGTGTCCTCGGAATTCGACTTTCACCCTGGCTTTGTTTGCTTCCCCGAGGGGGATGTGTGCTAGTCAGGAGGCGTTACATTCACAGTTTGTTCAGACAGCTGTCAATTCGCCCTGTGAATAATTTAAATCCTTTCACTGGCTTTGTCTGAGCTTTTGTGGCTGAGTTGTGAAATTGTGTCCTGTGTGACGCGATAGTGCTTTTACAGGTGGAGGGAAGAAAGAGCTTTACAGATGAAACTATTACGTAATCACTGCATTACTTTATCTTCCACAGTGGAACAACATTGAACATGCATTTAGTAAATGTTTACAGAAACTTTATAGTTGTAATGAATTGAATGACACTTTGTAGTTGCTGCCAGCATGAACTTATCCAGTAATCTGTGTTACAGTAGCTCCTCGGTGGGATCGGATCAGACGGACTAGCTTTCACTCCCAGCGAACACAACAATGTGCTTTAACCTCCCATGACCTTGTAGCTAGCTTGTCCTTCTTTGTCAAGTCAAGTCAAGAAGCTTTTATTGTCATTTCAACCATATATAGACCGGGCTAAGGACTTGTAAGTAGTCTTCACCACATAAAGTGCAAAGAGTGAGAGTTATTTGCTCTCTGGAGCCCTTTGCTGGTCCTAACCACTGTATACTCCGAACACTCCACAAGACCTGCTGTTTTGGAGCCGCTCCGTCGACTAGCCATCACAATTTGGCCCTTGACAAAAACTCTTTACTCTTACGCTTGCTACGTTTTTTTTTTCCGCCTCCATCGCATCAAATTTGAGAACTAACTGCCTAATAGATCCCATCTCTTGACCTTAAACACAACTTATTGCGAATGCAGGTTTTTTTGGGTCAATATCCAAGTGAGATTTCCCACTGAAGCATGGGTGGGATTTTAAGTAGTGAAAATAAAAAAAAAAAAAAAGATTTATTAGAGATCTGTCCACCGCAGCAGAATGTGTCACAAGTTGCTGAATGCTCCAAGCAGGAGTAAGAGCATCAGGATGACTCAAAAAGTGGAGTCATAGAAGGACATAAAAATAAGTGTCTGGCCCTGGCATCTGATCAGGCAGCAAGAGGACATGTACATCTTAACAGAGAGAGGGACTTAATTAGGTCTTCTCTAATCCGACAGTGTTATAAAAGGATGTAGAGTGTGAGACAGTGTTTGCTGAGGCAGTAGAACGTAAAGGAAAACCCAGAGTGCAACACACGAGTGAAATCTTCCTCAGAGGAAAAAGGAATGTGGTCTAGACTCTTGGCAGTAAATTATCACTTTATGCTTTCTTATAATTCAGAAACAAACTGTGTGTGTGTGTGTGTGTGTGTGAGAGACATGATGTTAACATAACAGCCTGTGGCGATGCTGGACAGCTTCACTAATCGATACAGCGTTTCGCCCTTCGTCAGTGTTTGCTCTCGCTCTGTTGTCAAGGCCGGAACTTACAAGCTTTGAAAACTTTCTCACAGCTAGCTCTGGAACCGGGACAAAAGATTTCGGAAAACTGTATTCTTCCTGTGGCTTTTTTCCGGCCTTATTTAAACCTTTCCTGGTTATTTAAACCTTACTTGTGAAACAGACTGCTGTCAATAGTGAAAGATGACAAGTGCACTAAATTAATCTAGTAGACTAGGTATGTGGAATGGGATCAATTATTGACTGAAAAACAAAGTCTAGTCTGCACTTGTTCTTATAGGGGTGTGTATGTGTGCGTTCCTCTCCAGAGGAACCTTCAGCCATGCGTTGGAGTTAACAAATCACTTTGTCGTAATTAGTACTAAATGTTAGCAATGCTGTCTTGCTTGCACTGTGTGAAAGCAGTGTCCTCAATCTGGCATGCAGAGTTTTCACAGTGGGAGGTTTGTGATATTAAATACACTGTCCAGACACAAGCAAGGTCTAATCCAATGCCCACAGTGTAGAACAACACCACACACACATTCATTTTCCCCTCCATGTTGCTCTCTGACTCATTAAGAACAATCTGTTCTTTAAATGAACAAGGTCAGATGGAAAATGGCAACAAAAAACGTGTGAACCAGGGCTGCCAAAAACCAGGGGTCGTGACTTCGCTTGTAAATCCACTCACACCGTGTGGGAGTCAGTTTTGTTTAAAATAACGTGACTCGTGTGAATTTGAAAAATAAATAGTAATTTAATTTACATATCCAGAGCAAGTTACATTAATCTCATTTCTACAGCTGAGCAATTGAGGGTTAAGGGCATTGCTCAGTGGCACAGGGGTGGCAGCTCGGTGGCTCTGGGATTCGAACTCACGACCTTCCAAAACAAAAACACAGACACACTTCCCACATTCATCTACTTCCAATGAACAAACTAGCATTCTGTATCATTGACTGTTCAGCACCTTCAAACGTACGGTCAGAGATTACCATATGACGCAGCTCATGACTATCATCACAACAAGAGCAGAAAGTTTTATATCAAAACAGGACTTGTCCGTCTGCACGACTGCTGCTCTGCAGGAACTTGTTAAGCATTTAATGTGTTATAGTTCATCACTTGGAACTCAAAGACACGGACGCTTTTCAAATCTTCCGGGTTTACACAAGATACACAGGCGAGTATGAGAGAGTACACATTTGTGTGGCAATTATAATCTACTTTGCTTTTGGCCATATCACACCATCCTGGCTTTGGATTATTTTCACTTACAGTATTTTCTGCACTATAAGGCGCACCTAAAAGCCTTAAATTTTCTCAAAAATCGGCCGTGCGCCTAATAATCCGGTGCGCCTTATGTGTGAACTGAGTTCCAAAAATCAGTAAAAATGTTGTGTGACTATGGTAAGCGCTCCGCTTGATTGACTGTCGGATCATTTCCCGCTGACACAGGGACGTAATACATACACTACGTAAAGTACGCTGGCCGTGATAAACCAATCACAGAACATTACGTAATACGTACAGTACGTATGCTTACCTCCAGCACGCCTCCGGTAGGTATACTACCGGTATGTTGCAAAACAACATTTCTTTCTTCCTAACCGTTATGCGCTCCACACTCCAGTGCAGTAGGTGGCGGTAAATGCACTTTAAGTTGGTTTGCCATCCGCCAATAAAAATCAGATGCTTACGAGGCACAATACAAACTACAGGCTATCAGTTACGTGGTTGTAAATGGGAATAGAGCAGCTGAAAGTATTCAACATCAATGAATCTATGGTTTGGAAGTGGAGGAAGCAAGAAAATATACTGCGCCAAGTTAAGAAAACTTTGATGGATTTGTGGGAGAAGATTGATTAAAAAATAATGTATGTATTGTTAAATAGTAGAATAAAGTTCAACTAAACTCGCTGTTTTGCTTCCGTTACTTTTTTTCGTAGACCGTATGTTTTAGCACGTGCCTTATAATAGTGCCTTATAATACGGTGCACCTTATGTATGGGTTAAGTACAGAAATAGACCCCGTAATTGACACTGCGCCTTATAATCCGGTGCGCCATATAGTGCGGAAAATACTGTATATAACACATCCCACTAGACTAATAATAATACGTTCAAGGAACTTTTTTTTTGTTTTAAATATATTGGCGTCACAGAAAATTCATGTCAAAATTCAAAACACATACCAACTTGGCTGTAAAATGGATGGGTTTGAAATTTGCACATTCCTGACATAAGTCATAAATTTTTGACATGAAACACATGTCTGTGTGTGTGTGTGTGTGTGTGTGTATATATATATGTATATATATATATATGTATATATAATTTCTTAACCAGGATGGCCAGATTGAGATTAAATCTTTTTCATGCAAGCCAAAGGAAATAAGCACAAGTTACCTCTAACAGCATTCCAACACAGAACAAAATAACAAACAACACTCTGCATCATTTAAGTACAATTGCAAACACACTGAAGCAACTCTTATAATTGCATAACTCCGATAATGGACTCCATTTAGCTTCAGATTCAGATGTTTGTGCCAGTCATTCCATGGTGGTGAGTTCACAATAACTTAAAGCTGTCTTACCTCCTTCAGACCTCACTGAAGGAATTTATAAATAAATATGCATGTCTATATGAATGCAAATTGTATAAAGCAATATTGTAAATGCGATCCGAAAGGGAAGCAGAACAAAATTTAAGTTTAAAGCAGGAACACCACCTGAGAAGATAAGATAATATATAGTTATCTGTACATGGAAAATCAGAAATATTACCCACTGCAATTTTAATATTAATCTCTCTGCTGAAAATGACACCATGGTGCTTGTTGCCTAGCAACACCATGCACTTTCCAGTCATTATACCTGGTGCCCTTTTTGGCTTTATGGCCTTTGACTCATCTGCATGACCAACAGAGATCATGTGTCTAGACCGGAGAGCTCCAGATTAGCTCCGTCTCTCCACTAAAGCCATGTGATACTTTATAAAATTGCCCTCATGTATTATTGGAATGCGTTTTAGTTTTAATTACCACTCAGAACAAAATTTGAGGTGATGATTTTTAAGTTTCTCATTGCACACACCTCTTTGTTTTGCGGTTTTATCAAGAATTCCAACGTTTCTGATTTCTTTATTATTTAGCTGAGAATATGCCTAGATTTTGCATTTTGTACGCTACCCAGGAATCATGAAAAACCTTGCAGGACTTGATGATATAAAAGAAACCTCTCTTTTTCTGATTGCTACATCAAGCAAGCCACTCGGCCAAACAGTTGAGAGAAGATGATGTCATTTGAGGAAAAGTGCTATATGTATTCTGTATTTTACTCCCTACTCAAATGCACGGTTAATAGTACTTCACAAATTTTAAGAGGCAGTTATGCTAATGTTTAGTTTGTCTGCTGAGTCAGTGTTTAATATCTGCTGTAGTTGGAGAGTATCTGGTCAATGCAGTTATGACCTTTGGCAGGCGCTCTTATTCAGAGCAACGTACATTTATCTTATTGCAGCGGCTGAGGGTTAAAGGCCTTGCTCAGGGACCCATTAGCTGGAGTGGTGGGATTTGACCTCACAATGTTTCAGTCAGTAGTTCAACATCTTAAACACTCAGCTACCACTTCCCTGTTGTACTTTTTTTTTTTTTTTTTTTTAAAAAGAAGAATAAAGAAAACATCTTATCACATCCTGACTCGCTCTGTTATGCAGCAACAGGTTCCTCTTTCAATCTTATTTGAAATATTCTTTGGAATAAATGATTTCCATTTGGCTCTGAGATATCGTATAATCGTCCTTGGATGAGACCAAAATGACCCTAAGCTCCTGTCACGTCGAAAAGTAGTAAAACTAGTAGCATTGTTAATATCTATGATGATGATTATAAACAGGTTTGAGATGACGGAGTCCTATCTGGTTGTAGAGAAGAGCAGCATGCTTACAGAGCTTGGTTTTAGAGATGCTGTAGTTATCACCATCTGCCAGTCCTTAGCACACTGCATAAGATCATGCAAATACAGGCCAAGAGCTTCAGGTAATGTCTGCCTGGTCTATTTTTTTGGTGTTCTTAAAACAATGCTCTTCATCTGTCTAGATTGAGTGAGTCTGCACACAACATAGACCTAGGCTTGACAGGTATGGTACCCGATGTGGTCTTCTGCTGTTGTAGCTCATCCACCTTAATGTTTAACTTGTTGTCTTCTGCCATACGTTTCTGCTCCCCACAGTTGTGAAGGTTTTGGCTTCCTGTTAGCCCAAACCGGCTGACCAGTCTCCTCTGTCTTCTCTCATCAAACTGCTGTTTTTGATGGCAGATCTTCAGCTCACTAAATTATTTGTTTTTATTTGTTACACCATTCACATCCCAGGAGGTCAGCGATTTCTCTCATACTCATGCCAGCCGGTTTGGCATCAACAACCATGCCATGATCAATATCAACTAGATCACATTATTCCCTATTCTGATGTGCGATGTGAACAGTAACTGATACATGACCTGTATCTGCATTTATTCATTGCACTTCTGCCAAATGATTGGGTGATTATATAACTGCTCGAATGAGAACGGGTAACTGGTGTTACATTAGTGTTCTTATTACAATTTTTTTGGGCTGATTTTTAGACTTTGTTCTCTTTTTGTTTACTTGTGTTTGGTCATTTGGTAAACAGTGGTGATTGCTTCATTAATAATGCTGTAAGGAAGGTCTTAATGGCTTAGGTAAGTATATGTGTACTAACCTAACTCGAGCTCAGATCTGTGCAGCATGTTATTTCATTTCCTGCTGGTTCTGATTAGGACATTTTTTTAATACCACAAAACTGTAGTAGTGTGTTTTAGTGAGCACAGAAGCATACCACAAGTCATTGAGAAAGAGACCAGAGTAGAAAAGAGACTGAAATTGTACTTTCTTAGCCATATAGGTGATTGGAAACCTGCTCTTTTCCAGACTCCGGTTACATGGATCACTGGGAAAAGGAATGATCATTGAATTAAAGCTCACTGACATGGTACATATGTTCTGCACCTCCATGGTAACTGAAGACACTTGCTGTAATCTAAAACAGAAGGTTGTTGTGTCCTGCATCTCAGTGCCCTAATGTTGTTCTTAGTTTTTCTAATAAAATGATCTGAAAATCACTTTCTCTGAAACGATTAGCAGTAACTCTTCTTGACTTGTTCTGGATTTGCCTGCGTTTGTAAAACTTCTTTCAGGACTGGTAGAATCTGTATAGAATCCTTTCAGATAATGTCGAACCCAAGATATTTTTACCCACCATAAATATTCACTAGACAAGTGGGCGATGAAATATCTTAATTAATCTGTAAGAACGTTCTCTTATGTAAAAGGTTTTCTAGCCGAAAATCCCAGTAATATTTTGTTGCTTAATTCATAGTTTGATTAACTGAAAATGTGTGAAAGCTTCTTGAATGAATCTTTGACCAGTTCTTTGAAAAGCATATCGTCATTAATTAAACTACTGCTTCATTTTTCTGATGGTGAAGCATGTGTTAATATCTTTGAAAATGGTATGGAGATTAATTATGTATATAATGCATTTGCCCTTTTTGAACACCAGATGCCTCAATCTGTGCAACCTTTGGAAATGAAATATATAGAAAGCAGAAAACTCAGAGGAAAGCTCAGAGGGTTTTTACACCTGGTCACTTCATGCGCTTTCTGTGATCCGATAGCTATCCGATCTTAAAAAAGACCAGGTCTAAATGTCCTCCGAAACGGTTTCGAGACGGATATAAATCCGATCGCTCAAACCACTTCAGGAGGAGGTCTGGGACGCATTTCAGATGAAACTGGACAGGTGTAAATGCATGTGGTTGTTCAAGCCACATACGTCAGCGCTATACTCCTCCCAAACGGAAGTACGTCACTCGCAGGTGACTCGCGAGTCGTGCATCGCGCCAGAAACAAATATGTTTTCCCACCAGCGCTGGCTCCGATCTTTCACCCAGGTGTCTCGTTGGGTCTTAAAATGCACTGCTGTCACCAGCGAAAATGCAGCAAACAGTGAATGCTGTTTTTTGTAGCAACCGCATACACCAAAGCGTGTTCCATTTCAATTACCCCGGAAATGAGGTGTAATATATTTGCATATTGGGCGGGAGTAGAAAGATCAGATTGATATCCGATTCGCCAAGACGCATTTATGTGGCCTAATGTAAATGGAACAGTTCTAACAAATCAGATAGCTATCGGATCGAGAAAACACATGAAGTGACCAGGTGTAAAAAGGCCCTCAGAGAACCTGCAAAATCTGCTCTTGTGAAGTCGAAAAAGCTCTATAACTCGGTTACATTTGTGGCATTTGGCAGACACCCTTATACAGAGCATCTTATTATTCTATGCAACTGAGCAGTTATGCGTTAAGGGTGTCACTCATGGATCCAGTAGAGGCACTGTGTTCGTGCTGGGATTTGAACTTGCAACCTTTAGAGCATTAGCACTTTGAACTCTTGCATCAAAGCTCATCACTTCTCGCACTGCACCTCTCTCCGTCAGATAATCCAACACTGCTCGACTGCCCCCACCATCCCTCAGGGTAAGAGGCCGGTATACAGCAAGACTCTTTTCTGTTCCGGCACCGAGGTGGTGGAATGAACGTTCAATAGATGTCCGAATAACTGAATCACTGGCTATCTTCAAACGATGGGGAACACCTACCTCTGCCTGAAATACTTAAACAAGCACTTTTTCCTGTTTGTTGTATGTGTATTAGTAAAAAACAACAACCTGACCAGAGTTTTAGGCTGATGGTATAGTAAGTATGTAACCTAGTGAACCAGTGTTAATGTATTCTTCGATAGAGACTTAAAAGCACTGTTGTACGTCTCTCTGGATAAGGGTCTGTTTCAAATGCCTTAAATGTAATGTAGCCCAACATTATATACAGAGCTACCACTTCCCTATCTACGTAACAGCTGAGCCTTCATGTTATTATCGTTAAACTCTTGAGTAGATTTCAACACCAGAGTCTGTGGAAATTTGGAATCCTGCCAACTTCAAAGCTCTTTTTCTGCTGCTGAGTTCAATGTGTTTCACGAGATCGTTTTAAAGGTCCCCAGGTCAAACACTTTGTTTATTTAATCCAATTTTTGGGAGAATTTACAAAGTGATTTATTTATTTTTAAGATATGATTAACCTAATGTACATTTACATTTACAGGGTTCTCTCTTTTTTTTTATATGTTACAAATGAATTTATTATTGAATCAAATGAATCAAATTTATGAATATATTTGTGACCAGAATGTATCGTTTCACCATAATGTACCAAAATGTCTTTTATGCCTTATACCAGGAAGGAAGCTCAGGTATTGCCATTCCTAACATGAATGAGTCTGTTTCTTGCAGGTTGTGTGAATGATCAGGTATGACCATTTTACAAGATCGCCATGACGGCCTGAGAAACATTGCACCGATGCCCATAGTCTCTGGAAACCAAAGAAAAAGGACACAGTCTCAGTGGAACCGCAACAACCCCATCCTCGAAAATGCTCCAGACTTAAGCTGCTCAGTTTGGTGAGACGTCACCATGACGAGCCTGAAACGCTCACCTTCTGAGCGGCCTGCTGTCGGGACAGTCCTTGCCCCTGAAGAATTTTATACTCGTCCGTTACGTCAGACCAATGGAGGGGTAAACCCTCTGCGCTCTGAAAACTCTTACCAGACAGGGGGCATGACTGGAGTACCAAAAATGGGAGTCCGAGCTCGGGTTGCTGACTGGCCGCCAAGGAGAGATGGGGGAACTTTGCGCCCAACCAACACAAATTCCGATACAATGACTCACACAGGAGCTAGCTCAGGTAGTCAGCCCAAACTTGGTGTTCTGATTGGCCCCCAAGATTCCTTAATGCTTCAAAACATCCAAAAGACACTTCAGAGCAAGATAAATACAACCGGTTGTTTAAGTTCTTTGGAAGCACAGATGCTTACAGTTGACGATTACAGAAGTTCTTCTCGTGGTAACACTAGACGCATCCGACAACGTAGTAATAGTGACATGACCTTAAGTGAAGTTGATGGTAGTGGGGATAGTGGGGAGGATTGGGGTACTATAGGGACAAAGTGGTCTCCATTGCACCGGGAGTATGGCAGTACTTCTTCTATTGACCAGCATGCAATTTCTTCCTCTGAAATCTCAAGGAACAGCTTCTTTGAGATGTTAAAGGGCTATGAAGGGGAGAAGCAAGACCAACGCAGCCCAGCACCTGAAAGACTGGCAGAACTATTAACAGTCTCTACCAAAGAGCAGGATCTGTTGGACTCGGTTATAGAAGACTTGAAAAACGAGTCACCTTCTATTCGGTTAAGAGAACGAGACAAACACCCAAAGCGAAGGTCAAAATCAGAGACAGGGGGTGAATCAATATTCAGGAAACTCCGCAGTGCAAGGACAGATGTGGATTCTCCAAGGGTGGGTTCTGATATGGAGGACAACCGGCTTGAAGATTCCAAACCTCCATTAAAACCCTGGGTCTGCCAGAAAGGTTTTGCACATTATGATGTCCAGAGCATGTTGTTTAACATGAATGAGGTGATCCAGAACAGACAGAACTCTGCAGCCAAATGCAAAAACACTACTTCTGGTGCCTCTGCTGCTTCTGCATTTTCTGGTTCAGCAACATCCACTTTATCTTCAACACACAGCCTGCCATACAGCTCTCCTGGTGGCAGCCAGGAGGAACTTAACGTGCGGGATAGTCCGACTTTGGACACAGCTGATGATGACGGCAATGAATTAGTACTGAAATGTCCTTGTTTCTGTACTGAAACTGGGGGTGACATTAGAAATAAGGCTGGGATTGCTGTACCAAGTGAGCTGGGTGGTGGGAATTCCAGAGTTTTTGGACGAGATGAAACTGCACTAAACCATCATTGTGCCAATGGAGGCATTGCTGTTGTAGAAGGTCCCAAAGATGCAGCCAGCTTACTCGGTGACCGTGACAAGCAGTATGCCATTGAGCATGTGGACCTTGGAGCGTACTACTACAGGAAATTCTTTTACTTGAGAGGTAAGGTATTTCCTTTGGGATACAGGGATTTTGTAGAGCAAAAGGATGTGCTTCACCCATCTCATATATTGTGTGTCATGCCATTTGTACGTTTGCAGAGCACTGGAACTACTTTGGTATAGACGAGGTATTGGGCCCAGTGGCTATAAGCATAAGAAGAGAGAAGTTGGATGACCACAAGGAGCATGGCCAGCAGTATAACTACCGAATAATATTCAGAACTAGTGAGGTCAGTTCACCACCTATCCCCTTCTAAATAACGATAACAGACAACCTTTCTTCACCTTTCAATGTGTTGTATATTTTAGGCTTATTTCTAAAATTTGCTGCATTGTGAGAAACCTTCCTGTAAAGGGCATTGCATTGCTTATTGACTTAGTTAAAAGACCTATGGAATGTATTTAATACAGCTTCTGTGGCATGATGTCTCATATTGTTGGAAGCAACCTTTCGGAGGCATTTATTTCTCCTGACAGGCCACAGAGTGCTGTTAGATAACTAATTCAAACACACAAGCATACAGGGAAAAGGCTTAATGAAGAAGGGAGAAACGGTGTACTGCTTGTCCAAAGTTTAGGGAATCTTTTTGACTCGATTTTAGAGTAAACCGTATCAATAAATAAGAGATCTGAAATATGAGTGCTATTTTTTTTTTTTCATTCAGTGCTCTAAATATACCTCTTTGCCCTACTTATATTGTATTCACCTATGTACAGGCTTATCTTCGTCAAGCATGTCGATAATTCTGGCACTGACTGTAACTCTCTTTGTTTAGCTGACCACCTTGCGGGGCTCTGTGCTCGAGGATTCAGTGCCTTCCACTGCTAAACATGGCACTGCTCGAGGGCTACCCCTTAAAGAAGTGTTAGAATACCTGTTACAGGAGCTGGACATTTCCTGCCTGCGGCTTGCCCTCAATACCCCAAAAGTTACGGAGCAGCTGATGAAATTGGATGAGCAGGGGGTATGTAGACCAAAAGCCATACATGCCATGTATAATGCGATGTTTTTATATTAATTCTTTTCTGGGTCTTTTGCATCCTCAGCTTAGCTTCCAGGTGAAGGTGGGGGTAATGTACTGTCGTGCAGGCCAGAGCACAGAGGAGGAGATGTATAACAATGAAATGGCTGGTCCTGCCTATGAAGAGTTCCTGCAGCTCCTTGGAGAGAAAGTGCGATTGAAAGGATTCAGCAAGTACCGGGCTCAGCTGGACACCAAGAGTAAGCGTTATACTTGCACAGGTTTATAATTGAAGATTTGTTTCTCTGATTCTAGGCTAAATGGACTATTCCTAAAAATAGGGGTTCTCAAACTCTTTGGAGAAAAACTGCTTTGAGACAATGTGAATTGTTAAAAGCGCTATACAAATGAATTGAATTATCAATTATTTATGTAAATGGCTTGATATTTTCTAAATATTCTTTTGCAGCCTAGCATCTTTAATCCCTCAACATTTGAATTACTGAACACATTTTTTTTTAGTAAAATCATTAGATACAATTTTTTTTTTTTTATAGGCCGCAATGTTTTTGAGCTTAGGTTCGTTTAGTCAAACCGGCTGGAACTCTCGCCATGAACTTGATTAAAGCCTGACAAGATTTGATCAGGAAAACTTAAGCTTTACCCAGACAGACCACTGCGTTAAAATGGCTCCTTAACTCATATGCAGGATGACTGACTGTTTTTATTTCCACATCACGTTGTTCAGATATATTTAAATTTACTTAAGGTTTAGTTGTGACTATTTTGGAATTAATTTAAGACTCTTTTGACTATAAAAGCAGAACTTAAAATAAATAAAATGTGTTTCAATGTCTTTTAGCCAAGCTAAGGCTAATACATAGTACTGTCTTTTGATAAGGTTTTTTTTTATAATAAGGAACCGAATGAATTGGGAACTCCAATTTTTTTTTTTTGTTGTTAAATGTGTCAGCTGTGTATTTTTTCCCCCTTTGGGTCTCATTAGGTGTTGATAGTACATGTACACTTTTGTTAAAATTCCCTATAGTTGTGATTGCGAATTTGTTTTTTCTTTTTCTTTTCTTTAAAACAATAAATATTTACATGTGACTAAATTTTACTTTAGGTTTTCAGGATAAACAACTGCTCACCTTGGCCTACTAAAATAGTTTTATTATGTTATATTTAACATTCATCACAGGTGAAATTATGGTTTGTATTACACTTAGCATAAATGTGGGAAAAAAGTGTTTGTATGTATTGTTAGTATATTCACTCTACACAGTAGCAAGTGACGCAACCGCGACTGACCATTCATTTTCTATGCAAATGAACGACCCCGAGCTGTGATTTCAGTCAATTTGTCTCAAAACAATGAGGGAAGAATTGAGCTTTTCCTCAGTTTTATGTAAATTTAGTAAAACAAATCAAACAAATCCAATAGCGTGTGTAGTCCAACGTTTCTTCAGTTCCTTCCTCACAATTTAAGTTCCCACCTGCAGCTAGATCCCATTCACTCTTGAATGCACAGGATGGAAAGTTATACCTTGCCCTGTCATATACAAGATCTTTAAATGTCTATCCAGAATGTAACAGACGGTCGGCATCTCTGTTGCGTGTATGTACGTATCTAGCTTAGCTCGAATTGCTAAGCTGCCATAGACGCTAGTGCAAAGCCTAGCATGTGACCTATAAATCGAACAACTTATTTTAATGCAGATTAAGGCATTGTAACATTTCTGTTTAACTTCTTAGAAGCTATACCTGTGTATATATATCTGCTTTTATGTTCTCCCATAAAGTGTACTTGGGTGTGTGTATCTCTAAATCACATGAAAAAAAAAACACACTAGTGTTGTCATTATTAACAGTCTGCTACCTCTTCTCTTCTAGCGGATTCCACTGGGACACACTCTCTGTACACGGCATACAAGGACTATGAGATCATGTTTCACGTGTCAACCATGTTACCATACACTCCAAACAACAAGCAGCAGGTTAAGCAGTGCTTCTGTCTCTGTGTCTGCTTTTCATCAAGTTTGTATTTTTATTTCAAAATAAGATCTTGCTTTGGGGCTTACTTCACCAGTTCTTCAGCCCTTGCCTAAAGATACCTGTTTGTTTAGTTATTGTTTGCACAACAGCGAATTTTGCCTCGAGTCATTTTCCGTTATTAGTAGATGAGGTGTCTCATAAGCAGTAAATTACAAAGTATTATTTGGATACTTGAAATTCTGAAAGCTACTGTAATGCTGAGACTAAGAGATACAATACAGTGCTTCAGAACCTTGCACTGCGTATGGCATGTACAATTAAATTATACTTTATGTTTATGCATCTGGTGATTATGATCTGTCTGTACTTTATATTCATGTTTCTCTTGTTTGTGTAGTTGTTGAGGAAGAGACACATTGGGAATGATATCGTCACCATCGTTTTCCAGGAGCCAGGAGCTCTTCCCTTCACCCCCAAAAACATCCGTTCACATTTCCAACATGTCTTCATCATCGTCCGCGTTCACCATCCCTGCTCGGACAACACCTGCTACAGGTAAGCAACAGAATCGGGTGTAACATTAAGCATTATGCTTTTTCACAGCAAAATCAGCTTGTTACATTATTTGTTTATGGCACTTGGCAGACATTAAACTGAAGTGTTATTCTGTTGTCACACACACATTTTAAGTTGATTGTATGTATGAAATGGACAATTTAGGGCAGATTTATTTGGTGAATCTCCATTTACCATTTTGCAAATCTCCACCGGTTTGACAATTTAATCTATTGCGGTAGTGCATGCAAGTAGAACAAAGGCATAGCCAGCATACGTAATTTGTGCCGGATCCTGCTGTGCAGTTGACACTTTCGGTCCTCCGTCAGTATCACTGGAAATGCTTGCAGAATCCCTTGTTGTACCGTGGCCATCATACACGTGCTATGAGCTCTATATAAGATTTAACACTTCTCTTTTCCGTGGTGTGTTTGTGTACTTGGTTAATTTCCCACCCTCCACATTTTCACCATTACCTCTCACCTCTCTTGAGGGTCTGGTACCCCCTCCCCCCTTTAATGGAAAGCATGTCATATTTGGATACACAAAATGTTTAAGGAGTGTGCTTTTGTGTTTGCTCAATTTTTTGAGCTTAACTGTTTAGGAATTGTGCTGTGCTGATAAATCTGTCTTTAATATTATTTTTAAACACATTCTGGTCCGCTTAGAAAGAGAGTCTGGCACATTTCACCAGTGACAAATCATAGAATTCAAAGAAACTTAAAAATTTAACAAAGATTAAGATTTTTAATTTAGGAGACAAGGAGGACAAGAAAAGTGTATAGTTAGAGCTGAAGAAGTGGCTTCATGAATGCAAAGACAAAATACAAGGACATGCTGGAGTGCAAGCTGCAACAGTAGCAAGGGTGGACCATTAGTGTCAGTATTTGGGGAACGTCATTAGTTCAGTTGGTAGCCAAAGCTAGCGCCTTTGCGTTCAGCATACAGTAGATACCACACCCACCTTCTTGTGGCAGTTGCTCTGAGACATCCCCTCAAATCACAGAAGCCACAACCTCTGTTGACCTCCTCCTAGGCAAGGCTGTGGGGACCTGACAGTATCAGCCCCAGGGTGTTGAAGGCTTGTGCCAGCCAGTTTTGTAATATGCTGCAGTACCTGTTCTTTGTCACACTGCAGAGAGTGTTCTAGAAGTCTTCCTGCATCATCCCAATACCATTAACAGCACTAGTACCCCATAAAGACTATGGCCTTGTTGCAATAACTATTTTTTTACCAGACAAACGGTTGCGACTGAGGCTCTGATCTCTATGTTCCACAAAGCTTACTCACACTTGTGGGTCACTGGGTGAATTTTGTTCCTTCCTGCCTCTGGATCTTGGCCTGACCAGCAGCAACAATCTGTCAGGGGCTGGTGAGCAATTCTGGGGAACCCCCAACTGAACTGGGGAACTGAACCTTCCTCTTCACTTTCAGTATTACTCCATACACCAGTATTCATGGTGTCTGGTGTCTTTTATGATTCTTCCCTTGTTAGGTGCATTTTTATTGGTAATGGTTACTGGAGACTGTTTGAGGTGGACTTTGTCTTGGTGTTTGGAAAACAATCTTCATCTTAACATCAGCAGTATGTCCCTCTGGTCTGACTTGACTAAAGGCAATGATGTGCTGTGAATTAAAGGTCCGAGCAGGCAGTTATTTTTTAGGACGGTGAGGTCCATCAGTCCATTGTTGCAAGAATTCTTTCAATTTCATGGCCTGTTGAGGGCCAGAATGTTAAACACTAATAAAAAACAAAAAAGGTTAACACTAAAATGTAATTGATGGCCACTGAATTGTCATGTCGTTTCCACAATTCCAAGATTCCAAGAAACCTCTAGTAATGCCATCTTAGCATACACACTGCTGAGACGTAGAAAAACAGTGAGATGTCAGAAACCTGGTGTACAAGGCCAATGTGTTCCATTTTCATTGTGAAAGGTAAATGGATTGGCAAAACATGTCAGTGTGGATGTGGACGGTTCCAGTTTTAAAGAACATTTTGAACATTCTGCCCACAGCAGTATATCCAGGAGCACCTTTTGTCAACAGTTTATTCTAATGAGGTGTGCCTTTGTGCCTTTGGGATCTTTTCTACCCACCTCCCAGCATCATAATATCCCTGTTCTTCCTCATGGAGAATAATGGATCGCAAAGTCAATATAAATGAGATATTTACTCTCGGTTCACCACTTAAATCTTTTCTGTGTCCGTCTATTTATAGTCTATAGTTCCTGGTTGTGTCTAGTGAAACACGCTCCACTTGTCACGAATGTCATGATGAGTTAAACTGTGAAGCGTTTTTCAGAAGAGTTCTATTGAGGGTGTAAAGGACATGCTGCTCTGATTAAGTTTGACTATGTGTCTGCTTCATGAACTGTTACCTAATGTGATGGCACAGAGGCGCTCATTCCACAATGCGCTTTAAAAATGTATTTATTTATTTTTTTGTCATGCATTTTGTCTTAATTTTCCAGATGAAAAAGGATTAAGTGCGATTAACAGATTAATGGCATTATAAAAACCAAAAAGGCTTGAAAATGCATACACACACACACACCACACACACACACACATGCACTCAATCTCCTATTGACTGCCTCAAGAGGCTGAACTAGTTAAGTGGTGTATGTGTGCAGGACTCTTCTTAGACCTTCATCCCCCACCCTGATACATGCACTGGATTTTCGGCTGAATGACACCACTCTCTGCTCACAGGAATCGCTTCGCCCCTTCAAAGCTGCACACATACCTGCCATAGGAAACATCCATTAGTTTTTTGTCTTAATTGGATTTTATTTTTAAGCCTGACAATCCAATTCTACATGCTGGACCTTTAGTTTAGAATGTTTATATATTTTATTTTTTCTTGAAGAACATATTTGAAGAACACACTGGCAAAGAGAAACCTGGATTTCACAGCACCGCACAGGAAGGAATGGAGATATATAAATCATAAAAAAAAGCCATGAGCTCTTTTTAAAGGTGTGATTCTGTTTTTCTTTTCATCCTTGTCATCAGTGTCGCAGTGTTGGTTTCTAAAGCACCAGACGAAGAGATCCACTTTTTTTCCTGGATACGTAATTTATCACCTTCGGATGATTGAGGGGAAGTTTGAAGGGGAAGCTTGATTTAGGAAACAACTGAAGGAAATACCTTGTGATGTGCTGCTAGCTGCACTCGTCCTTGGCACGGCTTTAGTCCTGAATCTGCACACAGCTGTCTCTGAGGCATTGCTTGTCCGTCCGATTTATCACTGGACTCGTACCGAAGGTGTGGGTAATCTGAGCATATTGCATGTGCATAGATGATTTTGATCTTGATTTTTGATATTTTTTTACTTCATGAAAATGCTTCCGTGGATTATAGGATTTGGTACTAGAGATCTATACAGTTAAAGGAGTATCAGTGGACTGACACTGCTTAAGAAGAATAAAGTTGTCTACTAGATCATTTGTATGCTGGGTTGTGAGAATGACAAGGTAGTCAATTATCTCTTTTTCAACAGGATGTATTAGACAGATGTTTTTCGATTGCCTATATAGGCTTTATGTAGTGTATTATGCATGCACTATGAGCTATACAGGGGTTTGAGATATGATTCTAACCTTCTCTTTGTTCTCCTTGTGCTGTGGGATTTCTCCATTTTTCCCCCCAGTCCTACAAAGACTACAAATGCTTTGTAGGCTGACTGGCATCTCTGAATTGTGTGTGTGTTTTTTTTACACTTCTGTGAAGCTATGATGCCCCAAGTCTACCCATGTAGACTCTAGGTTCCTTGTGGCCCTGTGTATTATGAGCGCTACAAAAAATGTACAGAACCTTTATACGCTCTTTTAATCTATTTATACAATAATAGCCACGACTGTATTTTGAGCAGGGGGGCACGGTGGCTTAGTGGTTAGCACGTTCGCCTCACACCTTCAGGGTTGGGGGTTCGATTCCCACAACCGCCTTGTGTGTGTGGAGTTTGCATGTATTCCCCGTGCCTCGGGGGTTTCCTCCCCCGGTCCAAAGACATGCATGGTAGGTTGATTGGCATCTCTAGAAAATTGTCCGTAGTGTGTGAGTGTGTGAGTGAATGAGAGTGTTTGTGTGCCCTGCGATGGGTTGGCACTCCGTCCAGGGTGTATCCTGCCTTGATGCCCGATGACGCCTGAGAAGTTCGGATGAATGAATGTATTTTGAGCAAGTGTGTGATGCAGGTATCGGTATGAGGAGAATAACCGGTGCATATGGAACATAGAGATAAGTTAAGGATTTTTTTCTCATATGAATAGATTGTTAACAGCAGTGAAGAACTTTTGGAATTTCTTTGTCACAGGTTATCACTAGGCTTATGAGCATTAAAGAAGAGAACTGACCTTGTTACACTCCATAGTCTGCACTTTCGGGATTTTGTACGCAAAGTGAAATTGTTTTGTGAAAAAAGTCCTTGATTACAGCACAAGTGGTTGATGTCCCTATGTGCTAGATAAAACCTCAGTGGTTTGATACTCCATAATAGTAACCTACATCAGAGGCTGTTTAAAAGACTTTCATTGTGCTGCATGTTACTCCAAATCTCCAGTCTGTGTACACTTACCAAGAGCAGCAGTCGTCTTCAATGGCTGACAAGGCTTCATGTATCAAGTAAAGCAGGTCACACTTTTTTTTCTACTGTGATATAACCATTGAGCTTTGCTTTACTTTGCCTTTTTGTGCATTTTTCTCTTGAACACCGATCAGTCTAGTTTTAATGTCTGAGAAAGCTGAGAGGTTTCTGCAGACTTCAGTCGCCTTGGATAGGCCTTTATGAAGCATAGATCGGTACAGCATCAAATGTTTCTGAACAAGAGCAGGTCTGGCACTCATGGATTTGTTAAGCACACACTGTAGTAGTAGCAGTGAAGAATACATGTATTATGTATACGAATCCTCTTGGGTTAAATCATAAAATATCTGGTTGGGTTAAATCATTTTATGAACATTTTATGTATCTACCCTAAGTCAGAAAGCATGGCTAATTAACCATTAATAACAGATAGATTATGATTTTAGAGACACACCTAATTACACTCTTCTTTCCATATGTTTGATTTAACATTCCCAGACACACACTTTTGTGACCTAACTGGTTTTTATTGTATTTCCTTATTGTATTTTATTGTATAAGGGGTTTATTTTTGAGTCCGCTGTGTAACATCATTTTGTGGTGTTTTTTCAGCTGGATCGTTATGTGTTTGTTTGTGTTCTTGCACTCCTACAGTCTCACTTCCTACAGTCATTGTGTTTCCACAATACTAAGAGCCTGTTACCGAGTGCGTGTGTAGGAGTAATTCACTGGTCAACTACAGCATCATGAGGCAGCTTAAGAAGTTTGTAACCCAATAAAAAACCCTTCCATTGGAAAGTTCACACCCTTTATTGTGCAGGAATGTGAAAAGACTTACAAGGAGGGAACATTACACAAAGCAAAACTGTTTGCTTGAAAATAATGGATTTATTTTTTGTTGTTGTTGTTTTTGCTTTTTACCTCACTTTGACCTTCCCAGTACTTCTCTCAGCTATCCTGAGGGAGAGTCCACTCGACCTACTTCTTTTGTCCCTCTACAGACCATGCCAAGCAAGAAACCTGACTAAATAGTGTTTTTTTATTTATTTATTTATTTATTTATTTATTTATTTAATTGTTTGTTTATTAAAGAAACTACATACTGCCAGCCCACTGTTCCTTCTCTAGTGGTTTCGGGTTTTGCCATTTATAAATGTATAAAGTAAGAATGAACTTTAATTTTTTTGTATTTCTTTACAACACAGACTTGTGTGTGATTATCTTTAAATGTGCTGCACAAAGCACTTACTATATAGTATGTAAGTATGTAATATATGTAATACTAAGTAGTACTAAATAATTATGAGCAAACTTGAACATTTGAGGAACCATATATTTGTCTCACAGTCAGCACATCCTACATTTGCAGAAATGTAATAAACTAAAATAAAAAAAAAACCTGGGTAATGGGTTAATGTACTTAGCCTTTATTCAAACTTTTCATTTAAAATTTTCCTGTCAGTTCATTCTAGTTTTCATATATATATATATATATATATATATATATATATATATATATATATATATATATATATATATATATATATATATATATTTTCAAAGTAAATAAATCTTTAAAACGCGTAAACCTAACCAGTGTTTTGCTTTTTGCTTGCAGTGTGGCAGTCAGTCGCTCGAGTGACGTGCCCTCGTTTGGACCCCTAATCCCAAGAGACGTGACTTTACCCAAATCCACCGTGTTTAGAGATTTTCTTCTGACAAAAGTCATCAACGGCGAGAACGCCGCTCATAAGTCATCCAAGTTTGGTGGCATGGCTACACGCACTCGTCAGGAGTATCTGCGCGACCTGGCGGAGAACCATGTTACCAGCACTCCGGTGGAGTCAGCAGGCAAATTTCCTTTCATCTCTCTGGCACATAAGCGAAAAGAGAAAATCCGGCCTTATGCAGGGGCAGAGCTGCGCAGCATGGGGGCAATCACATGGGCAGTGCATTTGGAAGACTTGGTGATGGGGGCGGAGCGCGAGGGTCTGCTGGCGATCTCAAATGAGTTTGTCATTATCCTCGACCAGGAGATCAAAGCCTTGGCGTTCAATTGCTCCACAAGAGACGTGATTGGCTGGTCGCTGGGAAGCCCCGCCTCCATGAAGATCTACTATGAGCGTGGCGAGAGCGTTTCACTGCGATCCATCAACAACAACACAGAGGACTTCGGCGAGGTAGTCAAACGCCTGGAGGTCAGTGTGAGCTTCAGACTGTAATTATGACTTGATGCATTTAATATTATTCAATTAAAAAGTGTTTGTTTGGTATTTTATTTTTACACACATAGCATAGAATACATTACATTTACATGTCTGGCCTTTAGCAGACACCCTTATCCAGAGTAAATTACTTTTTTTTTTTTTTTAAATTTATACAACTGAGCAATTGAGGGTTAAGGACCTTGCTCAGGGGCCCAGCAGTGGCAGATTGGTGGGATTCAAACCTATGACCTTCCAATCAGTAGTCCATCACATTAACCACTGAGCTACCACATCCCACAAGACCATGAATACAAACCATGACTGCTCACAAATTGCTAAATAAAGTGCAAATAATGTGATCGGTGTAAGACCGTGTCTAAAACTACATTGCCCATTGCAATAAACTCGGAGAAACCATTGTTAAAAGCTAAGTAATATGACTGCAAATTACATGCACTTGTTATGACGGAAACTAAACGACATCTGTTATTAGTGAACTTACCTCTCTTTCTCTCTCTCTCACACACACACACACACACACACACACACACACACACACACACACACACACACACAGTCAGACATATTGACTATCAGAAATTGATATTGTTGTTTTGGAGATGCGTAGATTTATTTGTGTTCAGCTGTGTAGTAGTATGGTAGGTAGTTATCCACACACACACACACACATGCAAGAAGCGTTGTCATCATTCACCCACCTTGGGTCTTCTGTGGTGTCATGTAACTCCCCACAGACCTATTTAAACGTACAGTAAAGGTATAGATACAGTGATGCTTGTTTCTGAGTCTGTAGGTGATGCCACTGTAGGTGTAAGTACACTACATTTGTAAACACCTGACCATAATAATAACCTCCACTCTTCTGGAAAAGCTTTCCACTTGATGTTAACAAGACTGTAGGGATTAGTGATCATTCGGCTACAAGAGCATTGGTGATGTTGGTTGAGGACTGGGGTTGGTTTTTCAGTTCATCCCAAAGGTGTTCAGCATTATTAGATGCACGTAATGCCTTTGCAAACATTCACGATTTTATGGACATGGGATGTCATCGTCATGACTGTGGAGGTGCTTGAGTGTCCTTTGCAATAAAACCAGTCAGTTATAATCTTCAAGAAAAAACTAACATCTACCACATACTACTGTTGCTTTCAGATGTAAATAATTTTTCATTTGTTTAATGTTATCCTGGGAAATAGAGATGCATTACAGTACCGGATTAAAAATCCAGTCAGTGGATCCGTCTACCCATAAAGATCCCTAAGGTCTAAAAGGAAGTTAACACCACCAGCTGCCCCATGTTTATTTAGGTTAATTATTAGTTAATTATTGCACATTAATTACTGCAGTTGAAGTATCCCAAAAAAATGTCTATATGCTTTCTGAAGCTATTTCATTAATTCTGCAATTATATAATATACAAAATGTTACAAAATATACAAAATTTGTTTTGATGCTAGTTTTGTTTTTCTGGTATCTTGTTTTTCTTCATCAGCTGGTGACTAAGGGTAGTCAGACGAAGGAGATGACGCTGAGAAGGAACGCTCTGGGTCAGCTCGGGTTCCATGTGAATTTCGAGGGCGTCGTAGCCGACGTCGAATCCTACGGCTACGCGTGGCAGGCGGGGTTGAGGCAGGGCAGCCGTTTGGTGGAGATCTGCAAAGTTGCGGTGGCAACGCTGTCACATGAGCAAATCATTGACCTGCTGCGCACCTCGGTGACAGTCCGAGTGGTGATCATCCCTCCACACGAGGACTCCACTCCCCGCAGGTGAGCTTACAATTCCACAATTCTAACTGTTATTATATTAATTAATATATTATGAGTTTGCAGGAAATGCTGCCTTCAGGTTTTAAAAGATAGCTTCCTTCTATTGCATTCTGAATTCGACAGACATTTTTACATGCATACAGGCTAACTATAATTCCCTTTAACAGTATTGTGCATGTGTTGGGATATTGAGATAGCGTACATGCTTATTTGAGTAACGAGCTTGAATAAACTTGAAAAAAATAAAAGGTTATGATTTTTGTGAGCTCAGGGTTCTTATAATGATTGTGCTCTGTTTGTTATATTTGATGTCAGTGTATCTGATTTATCTGCATTGTTGCATTTTTCTCAACCTCCTAACCGCCGTTTTTGTGGTTGATGGGGGGCCTTTTTATCGGCCCTGTGTGGCTGGTGGTTAAATTACTGAGGAAGTGTTTGCTTTTTTTTTTTTTCATCTGAAGAGGTTGCTCGGAGATTTACCACATGCCGCTAGTGGACTACAAAAACCACAAGGAGGGGATGCCCTATGAGTATAAGTTCCCCTTTCGCAACAGCAATGAGAAGTGGCCTCGACCCACCGCTCCTCCACAGACTGTGGTCTGTACTTCTCAAAATCGAAATGTCAACCAAGGCCAAGGGGCAGCGGTAAACAAGGCGCAGAATTCCGACTACGCAAGACGTGGTTCACTCTTCCCTCGCAGCGTGTCCAGCGAAGGCCACCCGCTGAATGCTAAAAGGTATCGCTCAGATCCTAATGAGGAAATATGGATTTTGAGAAGTCTGTAAATTTAAATGAAATGTTTCCAGCCTTCCTTTTTTTTTTCCAAGAGTTAAAATGTCTGGCTAGTCGACTTTCATTCGGTTTGATTGATTTTTATTTGTATAGTCTTTTTAACAATGGACATTGCCACAAAGCAGCTTCACAAAAATATGAATGTTCAACATGTGGATTATATCCCTAATGAGCAAACCAGTGGTGCCAGAAGACATGAGGGGAAAAAAACCCTTAGAGATTCAAAAGGGAACATCAGGGTCACACTGCATGGTGTGATTATAGGTCATGTTTCTTCTATAACTCTGTACTATATGGTCCAAAATGTGCAATTGGAAGAAGCAAGAAATTCATTAATTTTTCATTTATTTATTTTTAACATGAATTCTATCTTGTTGAAGTTCTCAACTGTTCACTGATTGAGACCTGACTCATGTGGTAAAATCCACAGAAGTTCTATCTATCTCCAGGCTGTCAAAATGGAGCCATCCTCAGCAGCAGTGAGCTGCAGCCTTTAAGTGCTGACACTCCAACCAGAAAGAGGGCATCAGGAGGGGTCAGGCAGGGACAGGGAGCAGAAAGCCTCAGGATCAGTGGTATCTCAGGAGTAGTAATTAGAAGTAGTAGACTGGGAGAGAGAAACAGTGGGAGAGAGGGAGAGACCGAGAGAGTGAGAAAGAGGGAGAGACCGAGAGAGTGAGAAAGAGGGAGAGACCGAGAGAGTGAGAAAGAGGGAGAGACCGAGAGAGTGAGAAAGAGGGAGAGACCGAGAGAGTGAGAAAGAGGGAGAGACCGAGAGAGTGAGAAAGAGGGAGAGACCGAGAGAGTGAGAAAGAGGGAGAGACCGAGAGAGAGGGAGAGACCGAGAGAGAGGGAGAGACCGAGAGAGAGGGAGAGACCGAGAGAGAGGGAGAGACCGAGAGAGGGAGAGAGTGAGAAAGAGGGAGAGATCGAGAGAGAGACAGAGACAGAGAGAGAGTGAGAAAGAGGGAGAGACAGACAGAGAGAGAGTGAGAAAGAGGGAGAGACAGAGAGAGAGAGAGAGAGAGAGTGAGAAAGAGGGAGAGACAGAGTGAGAAAGAGGGAGAGACAGAGAGAGAGAGAGAGAGAGAGAAAGAGGGAGAGAGACCGAGAGAGAGAGGGTGAGAAAGAGGGAGAGACCGAGAGAGAGTGAGAAAGAGGGAGAGACCGAGAGAGAGTGAGAAAGAGGGAGAGACCGAGAGAGAGAGAGAGTGAGAAAGAGGGAGAGAGTGAGAAAGAGGGAGAGACCGAGAGAGGGAGACCGAGAAAGAGGGAGAGAGAGTGAGAAAGCGGGAGAGACCGAGAGGGAGCGGGAGAGGGAGAGAGAGAGGGAGTGAAAGACCGAGGGGGAACTGAGGGAGAGATGGACAGAGAGAGGGATTGAACACAGATTATTAGGTATTAACAGAACCATTCAGTTTCAGTTCACAAACTTTAGAGTAAAGCCATTGCACTTTGCTTTCTGTTTCACACTGCTGCCAGAAAAGGAAGCAAAAAGACCATTTCATGTATATTATGTAATCTGTGGACAACCCCAATTCACTGTCTGATTATCTGCTTCTAGTTTTTTTTTGTTTTGTTTTTTGCAGCCATAAATCAAGTCACGTGCATATTGTTTCCTTCCCTTCCTCCGGCTCTATATGCTTCCCCAGAATTACGTGATGGTTCGATACGTCTCACCTGGTGACCTCACTGGATGAATCACCAATGTCGATACGGCAATGTCCATTGTTAAAAAGCATCGTATAGATTTAAATGGAGTTGCTCTAGTTCCTAGGGGAAGCATTCACTCACCACTTAGACCTTATTTTGACGTTACAGGATGAAGCATGTACATGGACATTATGCTTAAGTTGGTCTGTTTTTTTATACACACACTTAATCACACAGTTTTAAACCTGACAACCTGTAAGCATGTTTGTGCAGATTACCTATACACTAAATTTACTGCTTCTCCTTGGCCTGTGCTTCTCCTGTGTGTTAAGTCTCCTCCCTTGTTGCTCTTGTGTTAATTAAAGAACTCTCCATACACACACATTATAGTCTGTAGTAAAGCTAACAGGATCCTCTTTCTCTCTCAGATATTCTCCAGGCTCTGATAACTACGCCCTGGCTTGCTCCATTGTGATGGGCCGGTCTCCCCACACCCGCAACTCCCCCAACAACCAATCATTCTCCAGTGACACCAGCTCCAGCTCCACCCACTGGCGTCAGAAGTCCAATCCAGACGGGTAGGTGATAGAAATCATCGATTATTTACACAGCACTTAGTTCCCAACCATGAACCTGATCACCAGCAACTGGCATGTTACTCCATACTGTTTTGAATCTTAAGGCATAATTTAACACATTGTCATTTTAGAACAGATGGCATTTGATTAGAAAACATCTTGGGTAATACCATACCACAGTAACCCAATGAACCGTCGAGTAATGCTTTAATCTGCATTGCGTGTTTGGTAGCGACCTACACAACAGTTTACGTTAACGCATGCTTATTATAAAAGTTAATTTTTCCTCCAGCTTCATTCTTGCTGCTATAGAACAAAACCTTTAGGTTATTATGAGGAAAATCTTTATGCGTTGATTCTAGTGAGTTTATTTGTGTGTCTTAGTACTAGAGCATTCAAAACATTTCTTTCTGTCTGTCTGTCTATCTTTCTGTCTTTTTTCTGTCTTTCTGTCTTTTTTGTCTTTGCTTTTTGTTTTTGTCTTTTTTCTGTCTGTCTTTTTTTTCTGTCTTTCTGTCTTTTTTCTGTCTTTCTGTCTTTGTCTGTCTGTCTTTCTTTTTTTCTGTCTTTCTTTCTTTGTCTGTCTTTCTTTCTGTCTTTTTTCTGTCTTTGTCTTTGTCTGTATGTCTTTCTTTTTTTTCTGTCTTTCTTTCTGCCTTTCCTTCAGTTTTTTTTCCCTTTCTTTCCTTCTTGCAGTCGTAAGGCATCAGGAAAGACGACGTGTGTCTATTTAAATACAGATGTATATTATATGTGTACTCGTCTGATGAATTGCTTTGTGTCTGTTTTCTGTTCCCATTTCCTGATAATATCCTCTTCAGCTTCAATGCAAACCGCAGCTCACCATTAACTGCTGATCGTCAGTGTGTGTGGGTTACACCCAGCTGGGTCAGAGTGGTGGAGGGAGAAGGAGCCAGTAGGACACCATCAGGTAATCAGGAGAACTGTTCAGTTTACTCTCATAACAGCTGCTGTGTTGCAGGTAGTGCAAGTTAGATGTGCTGCTGCTTTATCTGAGGTTATGACTTTATAGGTACACCTCGTCTTAAATAATGAGCAGATATAAAACTTCTGGCTGTTTAGATAAAGGGTGTGTCGTTACTGTAAGAGCTCTTAGATCGAGATGTACTTTGTCCTTCACTGTGAACAAGAAAAAAAAACCCTGTCTTCTAAAAACTCATGTATACACACACAAACATACACATGTATACACACACCCCATATATACACAGACACACACAAAGCCATGGCAACAACGTCTTTAACATGGCCAAGCAAATTAAGCTCAATTGTCTAAACCAACACACCCTCAGCTTTTCTGCAAATATTTGTTTTCCATTTAAACTCCATTTCTCATCCTCTGTCATTTAGACCTGACAAACATAAAACCAGTCCTGATGAGCATTGATCAACACCACAAAGACCATAACGCATCACCCTACCCAAACACAAGCGCTAAGGTGAGTCTAAGCTCTGCTCTAGCTTATAATTTAAGTGTATGTGTAATAGTACACCAGTCAATCTGATGTCTCTGCATCATGCTCCAGAACGAAGCTACGTCCATCAGCCAGTCCGCCAGCACCACACTGTCCAGCCATGCCTCCAGCTCAACCCATAGTGAAGAGAAGTGGTTCGATTTTGGTGGTAGGCTGGAGTCTGAGCTGAATGGCTTTACGACCACTTGTCCCCAGGGAGCTTCCGCTAATGGCGCTGTTGAAGCTGCACACAGAAACTCTAAGGCTAAAGAGAAAGCCTCAGCTCACTGGGGAGAGATCACCTCCACCTGTAATGATCTGCAGACTCCCCTTCACACAGATCTCACTGAGAATCAAGCCAAAAGCTCTCTGCCTCCAGATACCAGTTCCCATACTACCAGTGATGCAACCTCTCATTCCAGGTACACGTCCAAACAGCTATTGTGCAACGTAGCATGTAATAATCCACATCTCACACATCTAGAAATGTATATCTTCATCAAACCATGTGTGTGTACGTATTTGTGTGTTTGTGAGTATATGTTTGTGTATATGTTGTGTTTTTTTTCTTTTCTTTTCCTTACTTTTTACCACAGCGCTGCTGACGTCTGGAATCTGTTTGGTCAGAAGATGTTGGTTAATCTTTGATAACAGAAATCTGACAGTATTTCTGACAGTAATTCGAAGCACAGGATTATATTAATTACCATGTTCTAATACATTATCAATTCTGGAGCAAGATCTGCACCTGTATGACCGGCACACCACAAAAATCCAAGCATAATAATAAAAGAAATTCTGGCCTTTAACATAAACAAAACATGATGTGTTTTATAAATTATGCTGAATAACGGCTAAGCTGACCGCTGTGTACCGTAAGTGTTCACACCCATGCCGTTACTCTGTGTAACCAGTTAGAATTTAATATCGGGACGTTTCAGACACTACATGTTCTGTTTATTTTTGCTTTGCTAGAACAAAAAGATCCCAACAAAGCAACACTCACTTTATGGCACTTTATGGCTAGCTAACACACAGCGATTTGTACCTTCTCTAAAAAGGTGCCGCTAGTAAAATTTCTGAAAAGTAGCGGATTCTCTTGGATTGCCTCTTGACCAAATCAAATTAATGAACCAGAACTGACTTTTAATGACCGTATCATCGTTGTTGTCATGTTGGTAATCATTCTGTATCGCACGTTTACTCTCGGTTATCAAACGCTTTGTAAGTTTATAGGACAAAAGGGTTTCCAGTTTCTTTGTAACATGACTTATAAGAGTGGTATAAGAGGAATAAATACTTTTGGGTAATCTACATTTACTATAACAGCATGCGCATCAGGTCTTATTTCTTATTTTGCATTTCGTCTTCTAGTTGCACAATGTGTGGGAAGAGAGATCGGGAACGAGACTCTCTGAGTTCTGGTACAGCACTTAATGTCTCGAATGCATCATGCGTAGTCGACGTATTTCGCACACAGAGCCGTGCTGCAGTACAGGCCAACAGCTCAGTTTAATATTCCTGTATAATGACTTCATGAGACATTTAGAACACCTCCACAATGTGATAAGCTGGATTTGTGTTAATAAAGCGTTAATACATGTAAGTGTACACACAAGCTTTCACAAACGCTTGTGTTTACTTCACACAGACAGATTGTGTATTTTATGAACTTTGGATGAATTGCGTGGCTGAAAGAGTGGCTCTGTTTCTCACACATCACTCAAAATGAACCGTGCAGTTCTCGAGTGGTCGGGATGCTTTTATGGTTAACAAGCGCTAGCTTGTTTTTTTTTTGTTTTTTTTTTAGCAAAATGGGCATGCTTGCTCCATCTCTGTCTGAGTGAAGCGAGACCGTACAAATCACTCAGGAATGCGGAACGCAAGAATCTTGTCTTATGAAAAAGCCTGACATGCATTGACCTCTAGCTGTTGTGCCACATGAACGAAGACAAAGCTCTTTTTACTGAGCATGCTTTCCACTTTTGACAGTGCAGTTTTAGATTTAAACATTGCTTCGTTATGTTTTTGGCATTAAGACACACACACACACACACACACACACACACACACACACACACACACACACTATACATACATGCATATATCTGGCAAAGTGCTTTGCCGATACATTGGAGTTTCACTACTGTGCTCGCTGTGTGCATGGTTTAAAGGAGAGAAGAAGGGAAAGTATTGATTCTTTATACTTTCTTTGTGTCTGAAAGCACTCTGAGTTCAGTGCACTCGGGCAGCCCACCGAGCTCCACTCAGGAGGAATCAGCCCCCTCCACCTCCTCCCCCACCCATCCATCCCTCTCTCCTGGAGCCAAGAGCTTCTACCCCCGCCAGGGCGCCACCAGCAAGTACCTGATTGGCTGGAGGAAACCGGGGGGCACCATCAACTCGGTGGATTTTGGTAGCAGTCGCAAGTAAGTCTTTGGTTAAAGAAAAAGAATAACCAAACTTACATAGAGTTCAGAAAAACAGAGTACTGTGCGCTTCTGTGTTTCCCCTGCACTTAACTCTTGACGATTCATCAAAGGTTTGACCTTATGAGTTGAATCAACTGCACCGCAGTGCAATACACAGTGACTTTAGGGTTGCTCAAGCATTGTTGTCAATAAGACTCATCACATGCTGATTTTCAACCGTCGGAAACTAAAGGCTTTCATTCGTTAGTGCTGTTGGGTTTGCACACACAGGTGGATGTTGGTAAGCATATCGTAATACAGTCGAACTTCGAGGTGAAGACATGATTACAGTTGAAATAGACAGCATTTTTAAAACATAATTAAAGTGCTAAAATGAGCAGTATATCCGTTAGACTTGGGAGCTTTAGGGTTTCTGTCTAGATTGGCTAGTTTATTTGTTTTGTTATTTGCTTGCTCAAAAAAGAGGAACTGTAACACAAAGTGGTAATGGATAGATTTTTTTAAAAATTGTATTATAGTTTATTGTTTAGGTTTTTTTTTTTTTGGGAGTAAAAAATTACTATTGAGTAAAAGGACAAAACAGATACTAAGATTGATCAAATAGACTCCCAAAGGAATTCTGACCAATCCCACTCGCTTCTTGCCAAACGTTTGACCAGTCTTGCCTATACTTTCTAATAGGGCTTGTAAATTGGTATTATGTCATGACCTTTGTTCATTTGCGGTTAAAAGCACGAACGTGCCCATATTCGTTTGGCTAGCCAGCTAACTGTGATGTGGCATGTATGCTTTATAGATTTAACACACTAGTATGTTCGCATGTTCATCTGCCCATCTCCATCAAACCCCACCTTGGGATCCTCCTGCCCTTTTCCTGCAGTCACTTCAACAAAAAGACAGACTTGGCGATCTTAAAAAGAAGCTTCCTGTCCAAAGTCATATCATCTAGTTTTGTATTTAGACTGGAGGTTGGCAATTTGTGCATCAGTTAAACTTATAGTTCTTAATAAGGATAAATAGGATTGTTCTTTTTGGAAGCGATGTGCTACATCTGAAATGTCTTAAATGGGGTGTCGGTAAGCTTAGAACATCAGCTTCTGTGTATGATCTTCTATTAGCAAGCCGGCTTACTGTGAGAAGGGATCCATATTTCGTCTTCAATTCTATTAAGTCAATATTATAGATTTAACAACTCAGTATATCTGTATGGCTATTGATCTAAAGCAAATACATGTATATGTAACATGACACATTTAATGGTAGAGAGGTGCAGTGTTGTGCTGTCAACTCCCAATGCAGTGCACTATCATGTTGATCTGATTTCACTCATTGAACTCTTTGGAAGAACACGTAGTTGAAAAGACTACTCCGATTTTATGTGTTTTCACATGAATTCTGAGTTGTGGTAGTGTTTTCCTTGTTTTTGCCTGGTCTGAGGTTGGGAATTACAAGTTATAACCTCAGGAAGCATTCGTTCACTTTTCCTTGGCTACAAAGAGAACACGCATACACTGCAAGACCTTTGAGATGTTTGGTTGTGATTTCCTTCCTACATGGGCTGCTTAACAGCAGACAGTCCCATTTTACAGTGAAGGTGTTTGTGACAGCTGTTGCACCGTTGCCTGGACAACCGTTGCTACAGTGGTGTTGATGGAGTCTAGCTTGGAAGGCATAAGCTTGCCACAGTCTTTCTGAAAGGAGAATATTGCTTTGTCCTGCCAATCTTCAATCAAAGCCCAATGTGGTATTCTTTCCTTGTCCTGGAGTCACTTAAGGCCTCCCCTCATCACTTCAGCAAAAGGTCTGCGAGAACAGTTTTGGTGATAAACGTCTAACATTTGTTAGTGACTAGATGACCCTGAAGTGATCTTATGCTTTGAAGGTTTCTGTTCAAGGTCATACCATCTCACCCTTGTCCTCTTGCTAGTTCTTGGACTGGATGGTGGCAGTTTGTTCATCAGTCCAGCTGTTAGTCTGCTCTGGACAGAAGAGCCAAAGAGCTTTCCTGAGTTTGACCCACCCGTTGCTGCACATCTTTACTCTGGCTTACAGACCGGCTCACTTGGGTTAATAAACTGAGTTGGTTCTGTGTTCCAAAATATAAACAACTAAGTAATCTAAACCAAAGCAACCAGGTCAGGCCAGGATAAATGGAGTTACCTAACATGAACAAACCAAGCCACCCTGCTGTTTATAATACATCTCCATGTTAATTAAAAGTCCTTTTTTTGTTTTGTTTCAAGTGAGCCATATCTGACCTCCCGGTGTCAAGACTTTTTGTTGGGTTCTGTGGGATCCCAGTTATGATGCACACCACTAATTTAAAATGGGACGCTTCTGAGCTGCTGTAAGTTGCCCTGGTGATTTTTTTATTTTTTTATTTTTTTGAAAGTCAGAGCCAGTTCATCCAGGGGGTTCATCATAATCCAATGCATCCTTTATCGTGCATGAAAGATTTTTGACCAGATGCCAAACCGCAGTTTCTGAGAGGGCTTATAAAGTGTAGTTTTTACTATCTTAACTTTAATTCTGTGGACACAAAACATCTCACTACACAAATATTGTCAGTGCTAATTACCTGTTTGATTTAGTAAGTGTTTAACAGTTTGGACAGTCATGCGGTGGGGAACAACCCATGTTATGAAATATTCTTCTGCAAGTAGCTTTTAATTGAATCTTTGTACTAGGGTGGGTCGGAAAGCTTATATCCTGCAACTTAAAATTGAATAGTCAAGAAGAAAGAAGTACCAAATATCCCACGTTTGGGTGAAAATACGGGATTCTCTGAAGAGGTGTTTGAAATAAACACCAATTTTTATATATATATATTTTTTAAGTAATGCTTACAGTACCGTTTCTTCTAATGATTGTGATTTAACATTCATTTATGATGCTTTATAGTCTATGATAAGGCTTTAAAGATATTTTGTAGGACTCGCAGTGGTCACATCGCTCAACTCTTCCACTTGCCGTTTCTTTAGCATGGTAAGAATCGTTATCGCTCAGTGAAAATGCAGTGGATTGGTCTGGAATTCTTTTTGTAATTTAAATCTCAGTGAACACATTTTTATGAACATGAATAAAATATACTTTTGAGTATTCCTTTATTATGAGCAGCTTGCTCATTTGACATGGATGAACCTTTGGACTAGATCGTTCGTTTCTGCCCACATACTGTAAGTCGTATTGTACGTAATGGGCCCCGAGTTGTCTCTACAGATATCTGGTTTCTAGTTCACTTCAGAGAACTTTGTGGCTAGTTCAAAATTTAATGTTGACTGATGATATTCTCTCTTGCCAGTGTCATCTAGATGAAGATGAGGTTTCTTTTTGAGACTGGTTTCTCCGAGTTTCTTCCGCATGTCTTTTCACTTGCTATCCATCACCTCTGACTTGCTCATTAGGGACAAAATTAGCCCTATATCCGGATTCCTAGACATATGTCCATTTCTAAAAGCGCTGTATTAATAAATAGACTTGAATTGATTTTCCTTGAATAACCGTAACATCACGTGGCTTTTGGCTTTGTGTCTGTCCTCTTGTGATTTAGGCGACATCAGAGCGATGGGTATTTAGGTGGGCAGCCTCAGCTACGGGCCACTATGAAGATGAGCCAGTCTCCCCAACCCACTGCCAAATCCACTGTTGAGGAGGATCTAAAGAAGCTCATCACTCTGGACAGCCCTCCTCCTAGCTGTAGCAAAACTAAGGTATCGCAAGCTTTTATCTTTAATAGGGCTAAAACCATTTGAGTTGGATAATACAGTACATGTCACACGTGATACTGGCAATTTTTGAGCTTTTCTTACAGGCATTTATGTTTTTCAGCCCTTCTTACTGTCCACACCGAGTCCCCGATCCTTACAGCGGACCTTCTCTGACGAAAGCATCTTCAGCGGGCAGAGGATGCTCACGGCGGCCCGTCAGAGTGCCGACCTGTTCGGTCGCTCCACCATGCCACGCTCACCCAACGCACGCATTGCCTCCCTGCACCACCGATCATACACTCAGGGGGCCAAATCTCTGGGTGAGCTTTAACTTCAAACATGAGAGACGAGCCGTCTTGAATGAATCTATCTCTCTTTTTTTATTACATTGAGAAGTAACTCTAGTAAATGGACATAGCATTTAAAGAAAACCAACATTGTGCAGTCTTTCCCCTAATGCCTAAAGCTCTGATTCTTAGTGCCATGATGGATACATATGCTTTTTCCCCAGGTGACCTCACTTTCACAGAGAGCAGTGTATTTGAGGCTGGGCCATGCAGAAAGCCCCAGCAGGACCCTGGCCTCATCCCCCTTCCTGATGCCAGTGCAGACAGCGGGCTCGACTGGTCTGATCTCGTGGATGCAGCCAAAGCCTTTGAAGGTATTGGCCCTCAAAGAGCTTGGCCTGTTTTGGTCACAAAGTGAAATATAAAGTGTATATATAAATATAGTGGTGGATCAATGGTTAAGGCTCTGGGTTACTGGTCAGAAGGTCCAGGGTTCAAGCTCCAGGATGGCCAACCTGCTACTGTTGGGCTCTTGTGCAAAGCCCTAACCCTCTCTCTTCTTAATGGGTGCTGTATAATGGCTGATCCTGTGCTCTGACCCCAACATCCTTACAATCTGGGAATTCTTATTCTATAATAGAGTTAAATTCTATTTTTTCTATTTCCAGGTTCTGTATCATTTGTATTTTTTCTCCCCAGCCTTGAAAACAGCTCCCTCTTTAGTCAGACCACTTTGTCTGTGTAGTTCATCCATTGGACAGCAGAGGGCTCTAGAGATCAGAAACTACTTTGAAAGTGGCTCGAGAAGTTGACACAAAAGAGAGAAAGTAGAAAAGTTCAGTATTCACATAAAGTACATAATGAGGTTCTAGTACACGTAACAAGTGTAGAACATTCTGGTATTTTTGAGCTAATGAATATCTTGCATTAAGGTAAGATCTGCAAGACTATTCAGCCAAGGGTCGATTCTTATTTTTAACATAAAAAAATCAAATGTGTGCCTTGAGTGGCATTGTGTTGGGTTGCTGATGAGAGAATTACTTTTGCAAAAAAGACAAGTTGTTTTTTTCTTTGAGATGATGATGATAAGTGTTCCTTCAATGGCTGACCGTCTCAGACGCCTTTTAAATTTATCCCTCAGAGTTCCCTGAAGTGTCGTTTTTCTCTTTCTGTTTGTGTCTACAGTTCAAAGAGCAACATTCTTGGCAGTGAAAGATGCCACTTCTAGGTCAGAGACACACAGCCCCAGCTCACAGAAGACTGAGCCTCAGACATCCCTACAGCAGCAAGGCTCCTCCAGGTGCATAGCTGCCTTATGGCAGACGTCAGTGCTAGGGACGCATCGGTACCGGTACTAGGTACCGATCCGATACCACACTCGTGCACGCTTTCCTGTAAAATGCTCAAATTCCAACATCTGATACCTGTGTGGTGTAGACCGTGAACAAATCAACAGTGATCTGGACTTATTTCACATTGAACGGCAGTGAAGTGACATGATCATGATGATGATAAAATCTTATGCTGTTTAAACGGCATCTTTGTGACCATGCTTATTAGAAATGGCAAGAACGGATCGATGTAGAGAAACAGCAAGCACTCAAGAAAGCACTTCAATTCTGTGAACAGTGAAACACACATGCCTCAGGTCTACTCTTGGCGATTCCTGGTGCAGTTCAGTTAATAACTCTCACTGATCCTTGCATGCATGCTCAGGTTGCACACTATCACGTTCTCTGTTACCGATACGGAATACATGGCACGAGAAGTCGCACCACACCGCAGTGACTAATATAAACAGAGAAATAAAACGATCCATGACATCCGTGATTGCTCGAATCTATTAGTATTAATAGAAACTTATACTTATTAGTATTAGTAGAATGTATTAATATTAACGAGTACCTAAAAACATTTCATTCTTCTTCTCTTTTTAAATAACAGTACCAATGCATCCTTAGTCTTCATATTAAGTTTCAGTTTCAGACTGCATTTAGACCCTAGGTTTTGTCTGAATTAGGCTGAGTGTTTTTCAAACGAAATGAAATATTTAACTTACTCTAACATGTACCTGTGGTGCGCTCCTGTTTAGTGAGAGCCCTGGCGGTCTGATGGGGAAAGTCGGCCAGCTGGAGTCGATGGTGAAACTGCTGCAGGAGGATCTGAAGAAGGTGAGCAAAAGAGAAAATAACTGGATTCTAGCACGTAAGCTGCAGATTAACATCCTTTGATACAATTCACTCAAATGAATCGGATTCAGACCAGACAGTTTTGTTTGAAATAAAGCACTGTGTGAAACCCGGTGTTTCCCATCTCTGTGCTTTCCTGGCAGCTATAAATTTGAGGTGTTACAAATACACATCTTTTTCTCTTCCCAGGAGAAGGATGCAAAGGCCTCATTGCAGGCTCAGATCCAAAGTCTGAGGGCAGACAATCAGCGGCTGCTGGAGGAATCTCAAAACACCTCGGCCAAGCTGAAGAAGTTCACAGAATGGGTTTTCAACACCATCAACATGGACTGATCCTCTGACCTTCCAGTGTCCTGTTGCCACACTCTAAATGCAATATGATTAATCACAGTGCATCTCTAAGCGATTCATTGTGACTCCTCATATATACCCGAACCCTGCATGTCTTTCTGTCGTTCTGAACTCCTCCCATCCCAACCCCCCCGAGTGCCAGACCTGCCAGAACTATTTCAGGAGAACTACTGTAGGCTTTTTATTTTTTTTTTCCTCTGAGAGGGTTATTGATTTGCTTAATTGCCCACTTCCTCTCTGTTCTTTGGCTCTATATAATGTGATGTTCTTAAAGAAACTCATGTCAAGGCTATAAAATGGTAATTCACATGCTCACACACTATAAAATGGTAATACAGAAATTGCAAACAAAGCTATAACCATGTCCACTATGCTGTACAGTTTAAACCTGTGTGAAGGACAAAAACACATAAGTAAACACTTACATATAGAGGACCCCCCACCCACACCCCCAATAGCATTATATGTTGGAGGGCCAAAAGTCATTCTTGCTAAAGACACACCGAATGCCGTTCCTATGCCATTACTGTGACCTTACTAGAATTTTAAGCTTGTATTTTCACTTAACCACTGGCTTGGTTGGTTTATTAATTGTTGTGTTTGATTATTGACGGCTGTGAGAAGGTCTTGCTTTTCATGTTCCGCTGACGCAAACATGATGGAGATTTTCCCGTCGATGTATTTATGTACAAAGTTTCCTCGACTATCCTCTGGCTAAGAGCCAAACCTGCAGTGAAGTCTGACTGCGGTCAAACACGTCGCTTTCGTCTTTTCGAGAGGATGATGATACCCTCGTCTTCGAGGTACCTGCGGTCCGTGATATTCAATCACACGTCGAGATCTACAGCTTATTTAACCGACCACTTTGATTTGTTTGAAAGATCAATACAAATGTGATTTACAGCCTGATGTGTAACCTGACCTACTGTATATCATCTACAGTACTTGTTATAAAGCAGAATGATATATTACTGGTAGATGGTTGGTGCCATAAGGTAAATATTTATATCTTATTGTGTAGAACTACACATAAATGAACAGCCTCTCTTGTATAAATGCCCCGTAAAAATTATTTTAAAAAATATTTATTTGTTGAATAGTCATTAAAACATTTTAAGATGTAGAGAAAAGGGGGATTTGGCTGTGTAGCTGTTTGTAAATAATTTTGTTCCTTTTTTTTTTCTCACTTTTTATTTTTTTATTTTTTATTATGGATAGGTGAAATATCGCCATCTATTGGAGAAAATGCCACATGAACTTCACTAAAAGGACTCCTTAACAGCAAAATGGCATTTTCTCTGATTTACAAAATGTGGTTGATTTTATCTTGATTCTACACAAAATTCACCTTGCTGTTTCAAAAAACAGCAAGATGTCTGGGGTTTTTTTTCCACTGAGTTCAATCATTGTTTTAATCATGCCTGTTAAACATTTTCTCTGTGTTTTTCCACTCTTATTTGTATTGCTCTCCTGACAGAGCTTATTTTCCGTTGTCTGAAATCTGACATTCTCTCTGCAGACGTTACTGGATCCTCTTTCCATTTGGAAACTGTTATCTCCGACATGCAGTAGCATGTTGTAATATTTCCCATAACCTTTGACATGTAAAGACATTTATTCCATTAAAAAATATTTTGGGCATTTTAAACGCTTTTGTCGGGTTATTCGGGCGTGTTGTGTAATGTCGGAAAGCTAGCATTTATATTTTAGATAATGACCTAAATGATCATTTTACTGTGGATTTGGATGGAACAGCTGATGCATAGACTAGACAGAAGGGTAGGGCTTTTGAGGACTGGGAAGTGTGTGGGAACAAGGAGAGTGAGGTTATGCTTGATGAGTGTGTTATAGCCCTGCACACTGTAAGAGCTGCTCTGAACTGGTCAGCAGACCTGGTCAGTGCTGGTGCTAATCCTAACAGATACTGACAGTTTTTATATGGCTGTTATCGTTTTACAGATTAAATTTACGAATAAAAAAGCGAACATGAACACCTTTTCTCTTAATAATCAAAGGCTATATACGTGAGACTTTATATCTTCAAGACTTTTAGCATGATGTAATAGATCAAATTAATGCCACTGAAATGCACCCATCTTTCCACACAAACCATAGGACATACAGGGAAGGTGTTGCCAAATGACTGGCACACTCACTTCACTAAAAAGGGCAACGTAATCATGTGCAACGTGGAAAAGTCTATGTAGCCTGCCTTATCTAAGCAGTGCTCATGATGAGACACTTCTTATAAAGTGGACAGACTTCTGTCCTGCATGTTGGCTGTGCTGGATATCCACCATCCAAACCACCCAGTAGTCCATTCTGTGTGTATTTACCTGACAGAACAAACTAAATATCACCACAGAACATATCCCAGATACCACAAGGAACACTGCATGCTTGCCTCCATGGAAGACCAATCCGTGTACAAAATGCTGGTTTGACGTTGGGTAAAATGTCATGATTAATCCACAAGAATCATCTGGCTACCGGTGCATTCAAAGCAAGCTTCTGTTTTTGCCAGAGTGTGCTGTTTTGATGCTCTTTCAGGTGAAACGATTGCAAGCACGTTTTAGTTTGCCATGTAGTCAAAGCCTTAACAGGTTCCAGCACAATGGTTAAATCCAACACTCAACAACCATGGTGGATCTTTGGTGTAGATGGAGACACGTCACTTTCCAGATGTCGGTTGAAATGTCTGATTCCAAAGGAACTTGCAACATACCAGATCCAGTCAACGAGGTTCATATCATTCATTCGGAGGGCATTCCAAGAAAGTGTGCTAGATGCGCTTGCATTTGAAAATGTTTACTGGATTGCTGGGTCAGAATCTCATCTTGCATCAGTAAGTGGACTGGCTAAACTAAATTGTGTGTGTGTGTGTGTGTGTGTGTGTGTGTGTGTGTGTGAGACCTGCAAGAGACATGTCACAACCAGGGTGTATTCCTCTCTCGTGGTTCCACAGACACCTTGATCGGGACAAAGAGATTACTGAAGATGAATGAATGTAAAAGAAATCCTTAAGACATATACAAATAATTATCTGGGCTGTGGTGGGTCAAGCATTTACGGCTCTGCGTTGTTGATTGAAGGATCAGAGTTCAAGCCCCAGCGTTGCCATGCTGCTACTGTTGGGCCCTTGTGTAAGGCCCTGAACCCTCTCTGCTCAAGTGGTGCTGTATCACAGCTGACCCTGTGCTCTGACTCTAACATCCAAAGTTGGGATATAAGAAGGAAGGATTTCACTGCTGTAATGTCTATATGAGAAAATAAAGTATTTTATTCTATTCTAACTTTATTCTAAATAAATAAAACTATTAAAGCTTTGGCTAATTGCATCATTCTGGAGTTAGTTGGAAGAGGTTTTATGCTGTCAGTCCTGTTGTCTGTCCTGAAGAGGGCTTTGTGGAGATAAAGTGGTTTTTAGAGGCTCTTCATTAAACTTCACACTACTGGCTTTTCACTGCACAAAGGAAATCCCTTTAAAATACCTTTCAAACATGGGCGTTCTCAGGCTGACAGCTCAGACACACAGACCACGCCCATATCCACCCATTCCGCCCAGTGATTGGGCGACAGTCTCATACGTTTCTCTGATTGGTTGCTTGTTCTCAGGCTTCTCCCTCAGATCTGCGTTGCCTCCGCTGCTATTCCGTTATAGTCGGGCAAAATGGCGGCTGTCATTCAGAATCCTCTAAACGCGTAAGTAACGAATTATTTCCTAAACGCGACGTGTTTACACTTTGCGAGTTGGTCCGAAATGCAAAAGCGATGCTGACTCAAAAGCGCTAAACGCTTCTTGTTGTTTTATTCCGTAACGGTTCCTGTGCCCGTGTTTAATTCCTCGGGCTCGTGAGCAGTCAGTCGGTGTCTTTTAGATTATAAATAAGCGATATTAAAGGTGGTGTTTTTTTGTCCTCCGAAAATAAATAAAAATCCCTAGTAAGCCGCGTTTGGTTAAAAAAACAACAACAAAAAAAACAGAACAACAGCGTAACGCTTTCGCCAGCGTTCAAGAGCGACGTCTTTATGACTCTGGAATGCAAAATCTTCGTGGAAAATGAATGCCAGTCGGAGGAATGGAGGTATTAAAGTGAAACTGGTGTCATGATGTGTTTGAAATCTGGCTTTATTTTTGTGCTCCTGTGTCTTTAACGCAATGATGTTTGGATCTCCGGTGGGGTTTTTAACGAACTTCCTATAGCTAGCGAAGCTGACTAGCTGGCTAGTTTACAGTCGACGTTGTGCTTTGGTCTGACTTGTTCACAGAAAGCAGGCTTTTTGTTTGCGATGCCGTTGGTTTAATCTTTGTTTGTAGTTTGTTTACATTCCGATAAAAGGGACAAATCTTGAGTGCAGGGCAGACTCACAGCTCACAGTACAGTACAGTGAGCCACATCTGTGAATCGATTCATCTGTGAACCGACTAACAACTGGTGTTAATTGTGCTGTGAACTCGTCTTTTTGCTCTGTCTTGATGTTAATGAACGTGGAAAGCTTTCTCCTCTGTGCGTACGTGTGTGTGCGTGCGTGCGTGCGTGCGTGCGTGCTCGTGCGCGCCGTACAGGTGTACACGTTAGCAGAGCTGTTAATCAGGCTACACACACACACACACACACACACTTCAATACAATGTAATAAAGTTTTATAGATAATATTTGTAGTCACAGGCTTTTAGAAACACTTCTAAAAGCCCATCTATCCTGATATGTTTCTCATAAAACAAAAACCCCATTGTAATAATGTTGGGGTGGGATGATAACTGAACAAACACAAACCTGTGGGGGAAAATATTAAAGGACCAATACAGGATTTTATAGTAGCTTTTAAAGTATAAGTCTGTATTTTAATTTATTTATTTTGTGGAGGATATTTTCACATGTTATTACATTTACAGCATTTAGCAGACACCCTTATCCAGAGTGACTTACAACTGAGCAATTGGAGGTTAAGGGCCTTGCTCGGGGGCCCAGCAGTGGCAGCTTGGTCCTGGGGTACTTCTAATCAGTAGTCCAACACCTTAAACACTGAGCGACCACATCCCACATGTTATTAGCATTTCAGTGTTTCTTTGCTGGATGAAAGAGAGGCTGTGAGGAAAGACAGCACGCTGAGTTAAAAAAAAAAAGTGACTAGCTTAGTAGTGTGTAGTGATGGATGGATAGTTTGGTTTAGATCTGGTCAGCAAGACCACATTGTTCTGTGTTTTCCCAAGCTGTTGTGTAATAAAGTTACGAACACATTAGCAGTGTAACGTGTTCACAGCAGCAGATTGGTCACACAGCTTCAGGGTTTTCACATAGTCACGTAACTTGCTGTATGGTCCAAAGCCGAGTCCATAGAGATGGGGGCTGTGAAATGTTTCGGACGTCAGAGCCAGCTACCAGAGGGACGAGAACCACAGGAGGAAGAAACTTAATCAAATAGATCAAATAAAAAGGTAGCTCCTAATATACAGAGATTAAATTTAATCGGAAGTTTAATTGTTGAAAAAGTCAACAGTGAGGTAATAAGCCATGATAGTGACACCTTAACAACCCAAATATCAATCCTTTATTTAATAAAAATGGGAATCTCCACAATATGATGACCAATAGACTCTTAATTTATTTGGTGCATTTTGATTTATTATTATTATTATTATTATTATTTTTTTTTTTACAGCCCATATTCTGATTCTAACACTTGTGTATTTACAGAAACACACACACACAACAGATGTTTAACGTGTTGATCATTTTCGGGTTCTGGCTATAATTGTTCATCATAAAGCTTCGGTATGTAAATAAAATTCATACATGAAGCCAACAAAAAGACCTAGCATAATGATTTTCACCTTGTCGCAGATTTGTTCACACCACAATCGCAATGCATCTGATTTGTTTCTGATATTCACTTAACACTAATTTCTACCAAAATGTGTGTGAATGCCATTTCAGAGTTTTCAAACAGTTTCTTTAGATACCTGCTTGCTTTGTCTTTAGCCCAGCAGTTCATTTGTGTTCTTGTTTCAGGTTGTTATATGCGTAACATGTGGAGCTCTTGATAGTCGGCGTGCACATAGATGTGGCCTAATCGCTTCTTCAGTTTATTTTAAGAGCTTCCTACATGTTTGACGCCGTTTCAGTGATGCAGAAGGATAGTCGACTTTTGTCGACCCCTGGCTTCTTTCCCTTAGTGTGCTGATTGCCCAATAATCTAACCATTTGACCCTTCTTGACACTTTATTCTAGTAGCTAATCAGGAGCTCTCTTCAGGTTCTTGTGTGTTAATGGCTGCATCTCAGTCAACTCAGTAGTTCAACATTCAGCTGTTTTTTAAGGTTAAACGATCTCTGCGGCCGAAAAAATCCCATAATGCACCATAAAAACTAGAAAGCATCGATGTTCTCTGTCTATTCTTGCCAAGCAGCATCGCTGGATTAACTTTCAACCAAGATTCGTCTACAAATGTGAGCAACTGTTTATCGTAGTTGCATCAGTCCCCTGATTATTTACATCAACAGTGTTTAACTTTATTTTTAATTACTTTCTCTATGTGGTTTGTTTGCTTTTAATGACTGTTTCTGATATAAAACAACCACACTAGCTATTCTATGATCCTGCTTGAAGTACTATGCATGTGATGAAGCTAACAAATTTATATGCTCTATAAAACTTAAATATTTTACATGCTGGGGTTTTAAGTGACTGACGAGGAAATGAAAGTCAACAGATATCATCAGGCATCAGCTTCCCAGTGTTCAGTGAGCCAGAGTCCTTATCAGTGGCCAAACCCACATGAAGAGATCCATGAGTTCTCCATGAGAGCTGATTGAGTCATTAGTTCATTCTGGAGAAAGTAGATTTTGGGTGTTGCCACATACTAAGTGGTTTAATCTGTCAGTGGCCAGAATGAGGCTCAGTAACATTCCAGGAGGAGGCATCGCTAAGGGTTTTCCTCCGCTGCGTTGGTGTGCAATATAGGTGTGTTAGGCTCTTCCTCACCGTGTAGACACATGTGTTGGGGTAAAGGAGAATAGTGAGCATGGGTTAATGAAACGACACCGCTTTTGGTCATCCATTAGTCCTTTATTTTAGTTAAGTACTCCGTTTGATGACTAATTTCTCCACAAAGGAGTGAAGTGGAGTTATTGAGGAGGAAGTGAAGCTGAAACGGTGAAATGGAGTCCTGGGTAGGAGCATTTTACAAAGACCACAGCATGCACTGCTGCCACTGCAATGCTGGTCCTAACTTGAAGGGCGAAAATAAACTTGCCAATCTTATCATTAGAGCATTTATGCATGCCCACAATGACAGTACTGCTTCCTTTCTTTGAAAAAAAAATAATGGTGTTCCTGATGCTCTTCTAATGCACATTTTCACATGAAGTTGCAATAGTTTATAGTTTTTGCATTTGATAGACACTTATCCAGAGCGACTCACGTTTATCTGCTTTATACAGCCGAGCAATTAAGGGTTAAGGGCCTTGATCAGAGGCCCAGCAGTAGCAGCTGGATGGCACTGGGATTTGAATTTATGACCTTCAGATCAGTAGTCCAACACCTTAACCACTCAGCTACCACTTCCCCGAAAGGAATTTGTACCCTTCTTTCTAAGTTTCAAATAATACAGAATGTATATCGAACATGATTTCAGAAAACATGTTAATGCCGTAATCTTAAGCCACTGAAAAAACCTTCCCAGAAAACTGACTTCTGCTCTGGAATTTTGTTTGTGTTCAGATGAATCTCTGGCCAACCATTTTATAGACACTTGACTCCATGTGCTGTTGTAGATGAAGGTGGCGGAGCTTCACGAAAATGGGTGGAGTCAAACAAACATCAACCTTAGAGAACAGGTCTAGACATGTAAGTCCAGATTAGCCTAGTCATGTTCATTTGTTTTCACATTAATTGAAATATTCCTTCAAAGTCATATTTCTAGTTAAGGCTTGTTTGAATGATGTAAGAAAAAAAAAAAAGCAGAATCACCAACTGTTTATCAACGATAATCAAAA